>NW_028185495.1:1243485-1311264 GCF_003343005.1 Rhea americana | reverse complement strand
CGCCATTTCCTGCCGGGCGCACCTCGCGGAAGTGCGCGCGGAGCCGGCTGCTGCGGCCCGTCCCCTCACGGTAACGCGGAGCCGGCCGCTCCCGCCGCCCCCTCGCGCCCTGACCGTTGCACCCCCACGACGTGCCCCTCCCGCCGCCGCCGCCCGGGGGGCGCTGAGGGGAAGCGGGCTGGCAGCGGGCCGCGCCGCAACGGGCGACGGCCGCGCCGACCGTTACGGGCTCCTGCCCTGGGCGGCTCCGACACAGAAAAATGATCCTCCCCCGCCCTTCCCGTCCCCCCCAGTGAAGTGTTCAGAGAGCGGGGAACGCGTCACTGCTGGAAAAAGATTTTTTATAAGGGAAACTGGGTTTTAATCAGCCGTTTCTGTTGCTCAGGCCCTGATACAGAGGCTCGTGCCAGCCCTTGCTGTGCTAGAGGGATGYGCGCGCTGTAAGGTGCGTTTCAGCCGGCGGGACACGGACCGGGGAGAAGCACGCCGCTCACCCGAGGCAGCTTGTGTTAAAGACATTTAAGGAAATAACACTGTAATGCAGACTTTTTCCCCTTTAAAATACTCATTTTGTAGTGTGTTGTTGTTGTTTGTTCAAAGGTTTTTGTTTTGATTGTGTGTTTAATCTGAAATCTGGACCTATTTTTCATTTTGGAACAAGCTTCATTTTCATTGTGAAATCCTTCTCTCCTCAAGTCATCTTTAAAACTGGGTTTGATGATTGAGGAAAACTTTACCATTATTTGGACATGCATGGAACTGATACTTGGTTGGGAGTAACAATTTCATATTAGTTATAAGAATGTGACTGTTGTACCCATAGTTTTGGTGACAGAGTTAGATTAGCTACAGAGCATTAAGCTGAATTTACTTTGTAAAATCCTTTCACCAATGGTAAATTTGTTTTCAGATATTTCTGTTTTCTTTTCTAACTTAGTTGAGACAATGACAGACTTTGAAAAGAACCTCAAGCAGGACATGATTTCTCAGCTGCATAATTTTGCTGCTGTTGGAGATACAGTCAGATTGAAAACGTTGCTCAGGCATTCTCCATCACTGATCAATGCAACTGCAGAAAACGGCTGGACAGCCTTGATGTATGGTGCCAGAAATGGGCATTTTGAGGTTGTGCAAATTCTTCTTGAAGAAGGGTAAGCTGTTTAGTGGATCCCATTTAAGAGCTCTAACCTGAATCCTTTCTGCCTATTTAATCTTTATATCAGGAAAGTAAATTTACCCAACAGATAGAGGAAGAATTCCCAAGTTTAAAATCCAGAAAGTTTTACTCTGACAGTTTATACCTAGATTTTGTAATTTTATCATGCTTTCCATATTTGCTATTTAAAAGATATAAGCCTCTGAAATTTTTGCTTTCATTTTCAAGGATATATTATCATTCTTCTCAGAAACTAACAGAATAGAAAAAAATTCAAATCCTGTTCCAACCATGGTAGTGAGTATAAAGTTGATATATTAGATTTTTCCACTTAGTCATTTTCTCTGAGCTTTAATTGTAATCCACGTGCATCTACGCTATAGTGCAGATGATAACATGAAAATGAAAATATATTTGCTGACTTTCTGGCCATTGCAGTAAGACATGACTGATATCCCTTGAATTGAGCAGTACTAAAATTACTGGTTGCTGAGTTTAATTTCTGTTATTTTCTGGACAGTTCCCTTCTTCCTTCCTCCCTGAACTGTTATAGTTTTCTTTTAATTCTGTTAGTATGACACCAAACATTTTCATAGCTTGCCAAAGATAAATTATCATATTTGTTGTCTATCTTGAAATATTTTTCAAAATACTGAAGAGAAGCCAATGATGCCTCAAAGCTCTGCCTGAGACCCTAAATAAGATTCTTCTAAATCCTGAACAAAATGAAGATCCAAACATTTCAAATGGAAAACATTTCAAAACGAAGCATGAGAGTCAGGTGTTCTGGTTCAACTGAGCTTTACGTTAATCAAGACCAATCTGTTCCTTTCTGCACCCCTAATTACAGAACCAAGCAAGATTAGTTCAGTAAGTAACTGAGTATGAGTAAGTTCAAATAAGGCATTCCATAGGCTCTAGGGATCATCCCATCCTTTTTATCCTCCTAGCAAAATGATATACCCTCTGCTGGAGCTCAGCATGGAGTGTCAGATAAACTGCAATGTTGGCCTATAATCAGCACATTCTAGCAAGCAGAAAAATACCTATGTGACAGATTCTTGGAATGAAATCTTGTATGTACTGAAGAACTTTTCTCCATGAGATTTTAGGGATTTTACCACGCCACTTATTGTAAAAAAAAAAAAAAAAAAAAAAAAAAAAAAAAAAAACCTTTTGTAAATGTCCTTTTCAGATCAGAGATCAGTTCTTCTAGGCAATTTGAATACAGTGGCTGATGTGATTCTATGGTCTCATTAGTCTAATTCTAGTCATATTTAATCATAATCATTTGGATTAATACATTGTTAGATGTATAAACATGAATGTCATCAGAACTATGAAGGTGATATTATATAACATTCCAGAAACTAATCCTGGAAATCAGTATTTTTATTTGTCTATGTTTGAGAAAAGCTACAAGAAATATTTGAAGACTGTAAAAAAGATCTTACTGATCTAAGTAATTAAAGCTACTGTTGAGGACACTGAATAGCAATTTGATCACAGCCTGCACATACCTGAGTAGGCAGAAAGTAGAAGACAAAATGACAACAAAATTCTGTGACTGAAAGATAGGAAATTAAACAGGAAATAAAGCAAGATTTTACAGTAAGGATGATTAATCTGAGAAGATAAATGGGCAACAATAATTCCTTTAACACTACAAACTTAAATTAAAACTTAAATGCTTTTATAAAGTATACTGTAATTCTTTCTGAAAGCTATTGAGCTTAATATAAAATTTGAAGTCAAAACAGTCTTGCCTTTATTAGTTACCCGTGTATCAATACCATGAACATATTGGCCTCTTACAGTTTTAAAAACAATGGGCTACTGACGATATTTTCTTTGTGCTGTGGCTTTCATTCTGAGGCTTGGTAATTTTATCTATAATTTTTGATTTAATACAGCATTTTGGCATCTTGGCTTCCCATGTCTTTACTAAACTATAAAGTTCATAGGGCATAAACTAATTTCTACTTTGTAGGGTCAAACCTTTACTCTCCTTAGGATAGCAAATCAAAGGCTTAAGAAATTTAGGGAAATTTACATCGCACAATGTCTGGGGTTTTTATTAATTCATTGCCGTTGTAGTACAACATGAATGATGGTAAATGATAGTTAATCTGGAGTGCAGTCTAAATATGAGATCCAGCATTAGCAAAAGGAAGTAAAGTATGATAACTTTTTATTACTATAATGCTGAGTAGTTAGCCTAAAAGGTGCCCCAATATAGCTTGAATTTCTAAAAGCTCCTGCACCTTAATAGCATCAGTATTGTGCCCTAAGTGAGAATAACACAGCATTAGGACTCTTAAAAAAAAAAAAAAAAAAAAAAAAAAAAAAAAAAAAAAAAAAAAAAAAAAAAAAAAAAAAAAAAGTTACTCTGTTACTCTGGTAACCACTGTTCTGTTCTTTTTCTGTAGGTGTGACAGGTCCATCGTTAATAAATCAAGGCAGACTGCTCTGGATATTGCTAAATTTTGGGGGTATAAACACATAGCTAATTTGTTGGCTAATGTGAAGGGGGGGGAGAGACCTACTTTTCTGCCAAATGAAGTGAAAGTGTGTGAAAATTACTTTGGCATGACACTTCTGGACAGAAGGAGTGACAAAAGAACAGATTCTAACTGGTTAAGCAAGAAACAAATACATCCAACTACAGTGTACATCCTTTTCTCAAATCTAAGTCCATTAGTTACTTTGGGTGGAGGAGTACAGAGTTCCCAGCCACCAGAAGTCAAGCTTTGTAGGCTGTACCACAAAGATATAAAGCAGTACCTGAACCAGACCGAAGAAGTCACCTTGATTTTTCTTGGAGTTGAACTTCAGTTCCACAAGAATGTGAATGGAAGGGTTCTGAAAGAAGACGAAGAGGATGGGTTAGTTGCTTGGTTTGCTCTTAGCATAGATCCTACTTCTGCTGAGAAATTTAAACAGACGCATGAAGACTGTTATTTTCTTCATCCACCAATGCCTGCACTACTGCAGTTGCCTGAAAAAGAAGCTGGTAAGGTGCATAAAATGTAACTCTAATCAGATGTCTCATCAGAAAAATATGCTTCAGGATTTGCTGGTGTGTAATGCAAAGACAGCTACTGCAGCAAATTTACACGTTTTCAGTGGCATTAGAAAAACTTTAACTGTTTATCAGTCAATTTGTGAAGAATTTTTTATGTAAAAACATGCAGTTGCAAACTACTAACATCTGCAATCATAAGTAATAAATTATAAAATCCATCATTATGGTTTTACAAATTATACTATGTTAATATTAATGCATATGCATGTCTTCTAAAGCAGCAAAAAAAATCCTCTGATTATTGAGTTTCAATACAAGAAGTGAAAATAAGTCCTTAATAAGAATTTTTTGGATAATTACCTGAGAAGCAAGAAGTATGAGCAATAGTAGCACCCAAAGCATTGCAACCCTGTTTCTTGGTGCTCTGCCAACAGAAAGGATACAAAACCAGCCTTTAGTATTACAATGTAGCACAAGTATGGACACTAACCATATCTTGGCAGTAACACAGGAGTTTTGTATTGATTTCTGATTTGTTTGAAGGTTTTATAGAAACTTTAAGTAGAAATGAAATTTTATGTTTTCCACTTTAGCTTAAAAATATTGGAAGTTGCATGATCTTTTCTGTAATTTAATGTTTCTATAAGACAAGTACTCTAGTACAGTATTAGATTTGTATATTGAAAATCAATTGTTAATGCTGCAAAGTCAGGATCATAAAAGGGAATGAATTCCAGTATGGACACTTTGCAACAATTGCTCTTGCAACAACTTTGCTCTTACAGAAGGATAGACAGCAAGTGTGTGACTTCCACCTCAAGTTTAAGTGGAACAATGTATTATTATGTAAAGATCAATGTAGTAGTTCTGAAATAGTCATTCTAGCCACTAGAAGCAGTGTGATATGGTAATTCAGCCTATGTATTTTACCCAGACAAAGTAATGGTAATGAGAAACAGAGTATATTGGTCTGGAAATCCAATTAATTTTTTTCTGAGCAAATGAATTAGGCTACGTTCATGTAGTACTGCTTTATATTGCATGCGCTACGCCACCAAAAACAAAACAAAGATCCATATCACCCATATTGCTCAACTTCTCTGATAGCAGATTACAGTTTAAACCATGGCTGTACTTTTTTTTTTTAATGTTAAATTTTAATACATGCTTTATTAAAAGCTTAAATAAATTAGTATTTGATTTTATGTATATTCAATGTATTCTTTTAAAGGAGTAGTAGCCCAGGCTAGATCTGTTCTAGCATGGCACAGCCGCTACCAGTTTTGCCCAACATGTGGGAGTGCAACCAAGATTGAAGAAGGGGGTTACAAGAAAACTTGCTTGAAGGAAGATTGTCCCAGTCTCCATGGTGTTCACAACACCTCATATCCAAGAGTTGGTGAGGATATTGTAAGATAAATTGGTGAAAAGTATCTTATTTGTAACCACTTCCTTACTGTTATATACATTTAACTCCATTGCTTTCTAGTTATTTCAGCTATTTGCTTTTGTCCTAGGTCTTACATACTTGCTTTTCCACAGAGTGTATGTGTCTCAGTGCTATTTAGGATGATGTAGTTAAGGCTTCTCTCTCTTGTGGTATAGCCTATGAGAAAAATATTGTCACAATATCAACCTTTATTGCAGTGCATTAACACCATATTTATTTCTATTTACACAAATAAATAAATCTTTATCTATTTATATAAATATAAATATTTCATAAATGAGATATTCACAGTACAAAGGGTCATATTTTACTCTCTCTTTTATTCATGTTGTTGTCTCACCTACTGCAAGTTTTCTGGGCTTGAAATACCCTGTTTGGCACTGTATCAATTTTCTGATACAACGGTCATTTTCCTGTAGTGCTGCTTTGACTGCATGAACCACCTCCACTGACTTTCACTTTTCATTGTCAGTCACTAACTACGTGGCTTAATTCTATCCAGAATACAAAGTTGTATATATTCTATAGCTCCTTTCATTAACTTGTTGCAAAAGAAGTTGTTGTAATATCTGTACTATAGGTGGGGAAGCAGGGAAGGAAAAAACTTACCTGCTTGCATCATTTCGTGGCCATCTGCTCACTTTTCCTTCCCCTACTCTGGCCTCTCTTTTCTTTTGCAGTTGTAATTCTGGATGTTGTAGGTGTTTATTTCTGGACTTTGCTTTGTGTTCTATCCTTTTTATTAGATATACCTTTTTTAATCAAAAAAGTTGTGTCATTTTCTTCTCTCTCATGGATTATAGTGAAGCTTGGTAAAAAAGACTAGTAGCTATTTTTTTACAGTCTCTAGCATAACAAAATCAGAAAAAGAATCAGTTTATATAGGAAAAACTGCTGAACCAGCAATTGTTACTGATGCTTTCCTTTAAAAAAGGTATACCGACAGCAACACCTGAACACCTGAAATTATATGCTATGCCACATGGCAGACATCTTTGAATAAGGCACTAATCTTTGAAAGTATTGCTTATATTGATTGATGAATCAAACCTTCTTAGAGAGAGAAAATACCTTTGGGGTGGAAAAGGAAGACAGACAATAGCAAGAGAAAAAATACATAAAGACAGGGGTTGAAAAAAATTAAACACAAAATGCTTAAGCGTCTAATGAAAATTTAGAAAAGGAAGAAGAGGGTAGATGACTATTATGCAGAGACACATACCAAAAACCATGATACCAATGGGAGAAAATATTGAGGATATAAGAAAAAGAAATAATAAAAAGGCCAGATATTAAAAAGCAGATAAAAATGCAACATCAAATCAGAATTTGAGTGGGAATAGTCAAAAAAGGCAAAAGTGAAAAGTTAAGTCAGTATTTACATTCTAACAAGAGTACCTAGATATTCTGTGTGCATTTCAGTCAAAAGTACGTCCTACAGCTGCATGTGTGTGGAAGAGGTCATAGTAAATTGTGCTTGCTGCCAAAATGCTGTCTGCATAACTAGGTTAGTATTGGTGGTATTCTCATAAGGTTGTATGTTTCAGTTGCAGATAATTTATGCCCTGAATTTCAAGCTTTGGCTAGTAAAGTGCTTCTACTAAGCATGTATGTTGCAAAAATAGGTATCTTCCAGGAAAAAAAGACATTAAATAAAGTAACAGCTTGCTTTGGGGCACCTACACAATTTTTATTTCAAATGTATCATGTATCAGTTTTTATTGATACACTTAAAAGGTATCTTATTTGTATCTACAGACATTAATATTGAATTGGCTGAAGTTTATTGCTGTTTTTAAGTCTCCCCAAAATTGAAATAGGTTTATCTCATGTGCCTTACAGATCCTGTTGTGATAATGCAAGTCATCCATCCAGATGGAAACCACTGCCTTTTAGGTAGGCAGAAAAGATTCCCCCCTGGAATGTTTACCTGTCTTGCTGGCTTTGTAGAACCTGGTAAGTAATTTCATTTTGCTTTATCAAAGGATTTTTCTTGCATGCAAGTATTGTACACTGAAAATAATTTAGAAATTTGTTCTATGTTATGTCAAATGAATGTTTTGGTTTTCTGTTGGATAAGTTGTTATAATAAATATACCTGTACTAAACTCTGCAGCACTTTTTTAAAAAAGAAAAAAAAAAAGAAAAAAAAAAAGCACAAGTCACTTCAATATATGTAATTCTAAAATCGTTTCTTTATGCACTCTCAAATCATATAATTAAACTTAAAAATATAGAAAAACATATGTAAGAACTTTAATGATATTTAGCAAGTGATAGAATAAAAAAACTGAATGATTCATACTTAAGCATGTGCTGAAGTGTTTAAGGCATGACCAATTATATGGAAGAGCAGCAGAAATACTACCATTTTAGAAAGAAAAGTAAAGGGACACTTTCCTAGCAGTATTCAGCAATCATAGTTTCAGTTAATTAAAATTATTAGTAGGTGCAGAATGCTTTGTAAAACATTCTTATATTTTCAAATACATCTTACTTGTCAGCTAGGGTTTAAAGTATATTCTATAATTGTGTAAAATGAATTATGGTGCCTGCATGAATAAGCTGATTCAGATATCACTTGGGAGAAATCTGGAGGTTTATTTCTTCACCCCTTTCTTTACCCGCTCCCATGCAATCTACTACACTCTGATACTCAATTCAGTTATATAATACTGAACTTTAGCAGTAGCTTATCTTCTGATCAGCTGACCCCAGCTGAACTAAGAGTCAGCTAAGTTGAGCAAACTCTTAGGAGTTCTCCTGTAAGCTAAAATTTTATTTGGTTTGTCAATTAATAAAAAACCCATTCTTTGATGGGAAAAAATGAAATACTTGGTAACATCACTGTATATGGTAATCTGTACAAAAGCTTTTATATAGCTTGCAGATCCTGTTTGAACTACTTAAAATAATATCTTCAAATGAAGTACTACTGTACTGATGTGTGGATGATTAACGAACCCAACATGAACCCTACATTGATCAGTGGTTACAACAGAGTATACACATAGATATGTAAGCCTATGACCATCATCACTGCACATATATGTCTAACACATATCCATGCAAATTGACAAGCATTTTCCATTGAAGTTTTAAGTTTGAAAAATTATGTACGCGTTGAGACAATAAAGAATGAGTCTGCCTCGGTGCAGAAATGTGTGCAAGTCTACTGTAGTTTCTGTTTTCTTACTGTTGTCATTTTAAATACTTGATTTTCAAGCTGTATGACATGCCATGTAGTCATACTGAAAATCTAAAACTTAACAGCATGCTATTTTGTAAATGAACAGATTGGTATTTCAAAATTCATTTAAAGAACTGTGCCTTTCTATCCATTTTTTATAGTTTTAGATGGAGTAATGATAACTTGCATATACAGTAAACTGTCAATTCAGGAAATTAACATTATGATGGAGAAGTTATAGCACTTTATCTTCAAAGTTTGATTTTAAAACTACTGCTTTGGTGGCTACTTTGACTTCAGTAGTCTTCCATAGCCCATGTTTAAGGTCTATGCCCTGATCTGTGAACTAGATTTCAGGGCAGTTCCTGAGATTAGTTCAGGCAGTTTCAAATCTTTTGAGTCAGTTCAAAGTATAGGATGTAATCCTTGCTCAAAGTATTTTCATTGGCCGCTTGTTCTTTACCCTTTTTGATTAGGTGAAACAATAGAAGATGCTGTTCGAAGAGAAGTGGAAGAGGAGGCTGGAGTCAAAGTTGGCCATGTTCAGTATGTCTGTTGTCAGCCGTGGCCAATGCCCTCCTCCCTAATGATTGGTTGCTTAGCTGTTGCAGTGTCTACAGAAATTAAAGTTGACAAGAATGAAATAGAGGATGCCCGCTGGTTCACTAGAGAACAGGTAAAGTTCAATTTAATTTCCTTCTTGTATTGATTGGTCTGTGACTGTATCAGTTCTGGCATACAGTAGATRCTCACTTTTTTCAGCGAGTTGAATAAGCATGTATATTCTCCATTTTATCATATTGTAATTGCAAATTGCAACCAGAGAAAAGCAGATATTCATATGGGAGCATGGTAATTACTAACAGTTTCAAGCCCATTTCATGACATTTTTGCCATAGTTAGCTGGTCACTGTTTCCTTTCAGGAGGTATGTAAGTTACAATTATTTTAGACCACTTTCCTTCATAAGCCCATGCTTTGTTTGCATTTAGGTGGAAAAAGCACTTAATGGCATCTATTATTTGAGTTTCTTCAAACAAGCATGCTATCAGATTTGTTGGGGTGGAGCARGAGAGGTTTAGGTTAAAGGTCTAGGAATTCAGTAGTTTTAACATCTTTTTTTCTGGGCAGTAGTAGTTTAATGCTCTAGTAATTAAATGCAGTTCATGATGCATTAATATGGAATTCTAAACTTAGCTTTTTTGAATATTTAAAATACAGTCAAACAAAAGAGGGCAAAAGAAAACATGAATAGAAAGAAATACAAGTTTACAAGAGGAAAAAGGAAAGATTGCTTACACAACATAATCTATGCAGGTTGTTGTCACAAGCCACTGAGCAAGCTAAACTCCTTAACAACACTGTACTTCTGCCTAGCAGGTGCAAATGTTGTGACTCAGTAAGTCAACCTGAAGACAAAATTAGTCACCTACAATATCACTGTATTCCTGAAAACATTTATCTACTTTAAACGAGTAGCAGTTCTGAATACAGGTAGTCATCAGAAGCTTGGTATAGAGATGGGAATAAATGTGCTTCAAAAATACAGTTATCTAAAGGCACATTCCGATGCTGCTCACTACTGCTTCAGGAAACCAACATGATTTCTTCAAGACCAAAAAGTTGCATGTAAAAAATTAAGAATTTAAAAAGCAGTGTAGAGCACCATCTGGTGGTCCTTACCATAATAAAGGCTTTACAAAAGCCTTAWATATTATATGGACAGTAAGTGTCAAAAGTTGTATTAGAAAGAAAGTATGCTTTGAGGCACACGTGAACTCAAAGATGTCGGAATTTATAACATCCCTTGTGAATGTTTTTTTATATCTCTCTTGGAGAACCTGCTAGTAGCTCTGTTACATTAACAGTAGACTGATTGGTTATCATAGTATGATAATTTTTGTGTTCATAAAATCTTAGATTCTGTATGATTTATAATACTAACTTCTAAAGGAAAAAAAATCTTTATTGCAGGTCGTGGACGTTATCATTAAAGGAAATCAACATTCTTTCTTTGTGCCACCAAGTCAAGCTATTGCACATCAGTTGATAAAACATTGGATTGGAATGAATGCTAATCTTTAAATTTAAATAATTGATTTCTTTAATTTAAATTATTTCCTCTAGTGTTTGCTAATGTTAGAAATAAGTTAGAAGGACCTGTTTATCTACTTACCTTAGGCAATGACTTATTTCATTCTCTGATCACTAGAAATGGAACTGTAGAGTAATGAAGAAGAAAAGTAGATTATTAAAACAGCACATAGTATTTCAAAATATGCACAAAGTTATTTTATAAAAATTAAGATATCAACATTGTTACTGTCATTAAGAATTTACAGTTGAAAGACAGAAATACATATCAACCCCATCTGTGAGACAGAGAGCAACATAGTATTAAAAATATTTACTTACGTTTATTTAATGCTATATTTAAAATTTGTGCCTTGATTTATTATGTTACTGAAAATAATGGAAACTATATGCTTCCAAAATAGATAGTTATAAAAATGTACTGTTGTTATTATTACCGTCATGATAAGATTCAGTAGTCTGTGATTGTGCAGTCATTCAGTGGTATAAAAAGAAATGCAAATGACAAGGAGGAAATACAATGTTAGTCATAAAAATTAACTTATTATCATATGGTGTTTCTTTATTCAGAGTATTTTGAATCTTTTTTAATCAATGAAAGATGTGGGGTTCTTTTTTTTTCAAAAATCTGCAAAATCTGGAATCAGAACAGATGTTTCTACAAATCCAAATAGTGGTGGGGGGACAACAARGAAGTCTAGCTGCAGGTTTTTCATATAAGTAGAAGAGAACACCGGACAGCATGTGAATGGGAGTGGAAACTAAACAATGGAAGAAACTTAACTCGGATTACAATGATGACCAAGCGTTAAGAGAGATGAACAAGGAGGGAATGATGAACAGTTGGAAGGGATAGAATGAAGCAAACAGCAAATACAGACAGTGTAAAGCCAAATCATTTATCACACTGAGGTAACTAAAATATAAGTCCCATCCTACTATTACTTTTTTATGTAGGAAATTATGGTAAGTTGCTATAGAGATGGATTTATAGCTGTGAAACTCATAAGTGTTCACAATCCAATATTGATAATAGGATTCAGACTTTTTAAAAATAATTTTTAATCTATATAAACAATTTTTTAATCTATATAACAGAATAATTGCAATACTAATAAGAAATAATTTTAAAATATCATTTTACAGATGAAAGCAAAAGAAAGGATATACTGAAGAAGAAAATAATGTTTTAATAATCTCTGAGTTTGAAAATAATATTTTAATGATCTTTCAATTCTAAGAACTTCTTGTATTATATATAATGATTTTTAATATATCTACATTTAGAAATGCTAAATGCTATCAAATATCCTTTTAAAATTCAACGATAAGTATATACCGATCCTTTCTTTCCTTCCCAACAGGTGAACTATTCAGCAAAAGATGACAAATGTGTCTTCTTTAAGAACAACAAATTTCATTATTTTAATCTCTTAAAGTGAAACTTCTCTTGGCTCTTTATTATCTTAATTGGACTTGTAGGTAGTAGGATAGCATTTTAGTTTGAAAATATCTATTCTATAGCATGGAAATTTTCTGAATGATAGTTATTATTTGCAGATTACACATGAAATATTAACTGAAGAGCCAAATGCTGTAGATACTTAACAACTTGAGCAATTTAGAAAAGTGCCAAATTAGATTTATCAATGAAATTAACAGAGTATAGTGAATCAAACTGGAATATGGTTGGGACACCACCTCCATAAGATTTGAGTTGTATGCCTCATCCAAAAGACTGCACCTTTTGAAGCAGACTACTTCTTGCTCTTAAGCTAATGTACTACTTTAAAAAAGACACCATCCCTTGAACCACTGAAAATAGAGGGGTTTTGTTCAGGAGATACTAGAATGTTGCCTCACTAATTACTCCCTTGTTTCTGCTAAAATACCAGAGCAAAGAAAGAGTACTGTTACCACATGCAGATGTACAAGGAAGAAAATTTTGAAAATGCCTTTTTTCCCGGTTTGCCTTCCCACTAAGGGTTATTAACTTTTTTCAGTATATAATTTGTAAAATTTAAGTATTTTATCTGTCTTTGAAACTATAAGATAGGAACTTACAGATAATATAAAAAATAATATAAACAAGTGGACAAAACAAGATTGTAAACATGCAAAAAGTTCATATTACTGACCAAACTGTAAGCTCATGTTAAAATACTGGCAAGAGATTTTTACAAAATTTTCGTAGGTCCTGAAATATTTCCTATAATCATATTTTTGTATCCTATTTTTCATATTGCATATATGTAAATTTATGAAAAATAAAACCATTCCGATGTGGATAGCATATCATGAACATTTTATGTTGTGCTTTGTGTAGGAATATAGTTAAATTAGTAAAGACTGTCTTGAATTCTGCAACATGTGAAGGAAAAAAGAGAGGATGTCAGTAGGCCGATTAAAGGTAGACCAGTCACGATGCTTCATGGAATTAAATATACTAATCAGATTCTGAGCTTAAAGGACRGAAATAGAAAAAGAAGTGGAGCAAGGCTGTGAATAGTGTTGCTCCATCTTTTATCTTTACTTTTCATGTATGCAATTTTATTAACTTAGACTTTGCAGACAAAACTGACATTTTGTAAAGCATTTGCCCAGGTAAGTTGAGTTAATCATTATCTTTCTCATTTGCTTTAGCTGTTAGGAGTTAAATAACCAGTAGTACTTTTTTGCTTCAGCAATTGGAAGGATATGTGTATGCAGCCCATTGTTCCTGACTGGAGTTGACAGTGCAGAAGTGGATAAGTGCAAAGGAAAAAAAAATTTGAACTTGTTATCCTATTAAGCCATAGCAAGGCAGCCAGCCCATCCTTCATTAGCTTAGAAAACCAAACTATTCACAGACGACATAATAGCAAGTGAGTATCTGAGAAAAATGAATCTTGACTCATAGTAAGTATAAATATTTTTTATTTTAAATAGCATCCCTAAGTGTCAGGTAGTATTTTACAGATAGATACTTAATTGCTGTAGGTCATCGTAGCTTTTATAAAAAACAGAATTTGTATTGTTTTTACATAGTAAATTCAATTAAAGAATTCAAATTATACTTGAATATATAGATTTGTGAATAAGTATGAATAATGGTTTCCTATATAGGGATGTTTAAGATGGACTTTTGGTTCCTAAAACTGTATCTGTCATCTTATTTATGAACAGGTGAAGACTTCAAATGTAGTAATACATATTTTAAGAACTGAAAGCCTAGCTAAACAAACTGCGATTTGTTATTTGCATTGTCTTTATCTGCCAGGATACTTCAGATGTGGAAGGTGAGGAATGCTATGGTAAGACTACAGGGATAAAATATATTAGTAAAGAAATAATTTTACATACCATTGAGTAGAGAAGCTTACAAACTCGATTTGCTGCACTTAAGCTTGGACAGCTGGGGGGGGGGGAAGGTCCTCATCCTGCATACTAAATTACTCCAAGAAAAGTAGTTTTCCAATTCCTTTTTAAGGAGAGAAACATTCTACCACTGAATCTCTCCCTCCCAGTTTAGTGAAGAAACATAAACATTTTCTTAGCCCATCTACACTGAACTAAAAACAAGTCTATGAAATATTAAACAACACACCGTTTTGTTATCCTTTGCCCAAATAACTCTTGTTCTATGCAACATCAATTGCTTTCCTCCAGAAAGTGACCTTGGAAACTGCATAGTCATAAAATAAGGTAGAATATATTCTAAGTTTCCCCATTATAGAGAATGGAAATCAGAACCTGGAAGGTAGAGCTGGGATTTTTTTTTTTTCTCTCCTTACTGCACTTTATAAGAAATGAAAGATTTTTCTCAATTTAAATTCTGTAGCCACAAAGATGCTCTCAAATAACTAGCTAACTCACTTCCAAAGAAAATTAATTATGACAATATACAACTATTGCACGGGTTTCTCCATTATTGGAAATAACAGTGTGTTACAGTGAGATTTCTACTAATTTTGTGTTCATTTGCCATATCACATCTGAAGTGCACTTCACCTACCTGTTCTTGTGGTCCATACTGGCAAAGCATGATTTATGTGCCAAAAGAAAAACAAATGAGAAGTGACTGAGTGCAAGATATAATGCCAATATGACAAACTCACTGACAGGAAAAAGACTGATCCAGCTCCTATTCAAATTGGCTGTTTTTCCTTTAGCCTCTGAACAGGAATAGGAACAATCCAACAGTAGAGACATCCATAGTAATTCAGGAGGAAAATTTTAGTAAGGACAAAATTATTTTATCTAACATAACAGAGACATAATGCACAATAAACTAAGCTGCCTAGGGCAGTTGTAAAAAATTTATTTTAAACAMACATAATAAATACAAGAAAATCCATTATATTGAAGTGATATCACTGAAAAATGTGATCAGTAATTTGAAGTATTCATTATACAGAATTTATGTTAAAGCCATCATTTGGTTTGTTTATGGGTCATTTACAGCACAGAGGCTGCTTGTTTCTCCTTTTCTTTTGCATATAGAAAACTACATATTCTTAAATGAGGGCAGAAATGAACTTCTTTAATGTAGAAATGAAACATCTTCAAAATATGAAATTAATGTCTAGCCTTAATAATATATTATTTATTCTTGTTGTGGAAAAGAACCCAGAATAATTAAACAGAAAGCAATATTAGCTTAGTAAGTGGGCAGAAGCTTTAWTTTAGCTTTATAAGAAAATGAATTTACAAATGGTTTTGGCAGAAGCTAAGAATTGAAACCTAGACCTATACCTTGACTTCTTTGCCTAGAAAACCAGAAATACACATGCATGTACAAACCTATGCAAGCTGAACTATATTTTTTGTGTGCATTTGCTGGCATTTGTATTCTCAATAAAAATAATCTTGAGAATAGTTGACTAACTGCTACCTTATTAGCCTTTTTAAAAACTATAGCTAAAAGCAATCTGTGTGCAAGGAGATCTTTTAAATGTAATAATAGCCAGAGTGGTATACCAGCTATTCCTCTAAAAAAATTAGTCAAAACCTATTTCATACTACTTGTCTAGTATCACCTGTTGCTTACATAAGAATCCAAAATAATGCAGAATCTTAATTCCACGGAGTCTGAATTTCCTGGATGTGCTCCCTCATGGCACAAGTGATGTTCTTAGTTGCTTAGACAATAATCTTTCCTGAGAATCAGAAATGTAGTAGAAATAGTATTGACTAGTGTTTGCTCATCTTTTGATGAGCTGAAAAAGCAAGATCCTGATTTGATGTGGTTATTAAAAATTCTGCAGCACATTTCACAAAATAAAATGTTTAATCACTGGATCTTAGTACAATACCAGTTGCTGAGTAATTTCACTTATCCATGCTTTTCCAAGTATTTAATTTGAATGTAGTATTCTCATATCTAATTAGGTACTGGCAGGTAACTACTAAGTTCCATCTGAATGGAAGCTGATTCTCTACAGCCACATAATTCATGTATTAATTTTGTGAAATGCTTTAGGGTCCTGTTACTCCTCCATATATAAATGGTTGCTGCCTCCTTCTTCTTTTTTTTTTTTTTTTTAATTCTGCAGAATGAATAAATATTCTAAATATTTTTCAAAGACATTTTGGCCTGTTTTTGTTCTCTGGAAAACATACAGAGGAAATGATAAAAAATGAAAGTATGATATATACCAGCTGAGAGGGAGAATAAGAAACACCACTAAGACAGGTATTTTTGATAATGCACCTCTTTCCTTGCATGTTTGGCATAAAATACATTATTTGGCAAAAGCACTACAGAAATGGGTGTTCAGAAATTATTGAAGTAAGTGGTAGCTTGACAAAGAGATCTGGAGCACTTTTGCAGAGAAAAGGGAAAACGGAAGATAATTCAGGAAGATAATTCACTTAAATGATTGAGGCCTATTTATCTGTGGGTTATCTGCTACCATGTATAAACACCAACACAGGTAACATGCTGCAAAATACAATCAGTAAGGAGAGCAAAAGGAAGAATTCACAAGGAAAAGTCAAGCTTTATGAATAATTTAATAGGAGGAGAAAACGTAGTGAGAATCTAAGACCAAACATAATTGAAAACTTGACAGAGGAGTAAAGTCAAAACAAAGAAAACACACAATGGAAGGCAATGACAACAACATTTGGTATGCAGATTTGTAGCCAAAAAGTCAAATGCTGTATCCAAAAGGAGGAAATGTATCAGAAAGGGTTGATATGGTTGAAACACAGAAGGGAAGGCAGTAAGGCTTTTAATTCAGAAATGGTTGGTTAAGCGTTCCAAGACATTGTTCTTGTACAGTCTGAGAAAGG
The DNA here is from genome assembly GCF_003343005.1 of Rhea americana. NCBI lineage: Eukaryota > Metazoa > Chordata > Aves > Rheiformes > Rheidae > Rhea > Rhea americana. Next base: position 1,294,074 of record NW_028185495.1, on the reverse strand, counting down.
TAAAATATTTTAGGTATGAGATTTAATGGGGAGATGATAGTCAGTGAGCTGTTGCTGAAAATATTTAGAGCTATGCATTCTACTACATAAAATGAAGAAATTACAGAAAATAAATTTACTACCTAAAAAGACAATATTATCTTGAAAGAACATTAAACATTTTACAAATGTATTTTGTCACCATACCATTCTGACTCAACATTTCTTGTGTCATTACACATTAATAACTTCCTCCATATTTTTCCTTACTTTTTGTAAAAAAGCTTTTCTGCCAGTGCCCCATCATTACAATACAGGTTCACTGAACATGCTTATTCAGAAAACTTAAGAAAACAGATGTTTTCAAATAAAATCTCCATTATGTAAATAATATGAAAATGAAATAAATAAAATTATTCCTGTGTTTTCAGTTCTTTCTTTCAAGTAAGATTTGAATGCAGCTATTCCTGCCTAACAGCATGAGCTCAGAAGCATATGTTAGAAAAAGAAAATATGTTGTTGTCCATATTATCACAAAGCTTGTCATCATCACCCACATCATCCTGAAAGAAACGCTATTAGGGATGCTGTTCACAGTGAAAATAAACATATTTGAGACAGATTCAGTGCTATGGTGGGAAGTGATCCTTCACTCAAAATTTAGTTAAGGAATTGCTTATTGTGAGCTAACCCAAGCACTGCTGTTTGTAATAAGACTACCATATCACGTACAGCACTGTCAGTGATGTTGGCTTTTTGCAGTGGCTGAGTGCCTTTGTTCTTGTTTAAGGTAACTGGACTAGTGAACACTCAGCTTCTCCCAGAAAATGTTCAGCAGTGGACAGAAGTGTCTCTAATTAAGGATCTTACAGTGCAAGCCTGATACCTGCAGCTAATCATTACTCAAGGCAATGGGACTACTCATGTGACTAAGACTGAAGGTAAGGAGAGTCCTAATTCAGTTAAACTCAGCATATCTGAGTTGTAGAACCAACAAAGCGAGACTGAACAAAGAGAATGCAACGAAAATGTACATAGAAAATACATGAGCAAAGGAAGAGCTGGCACCACACCCTTTTCTGAAATGGTAATTCTTAGAGCAGAAAGTATAACTTAACATTTGGAAATGTAGTAGGGACAAAAGTATTTGGACTATAAAGGTTCTTTACAATGTTTGAAAATTATTTTAAAAGATATCAGTGACAACATCCTTGCATCTAGAATTTAAATCAGTAATATATAAATATGAAAATTAACAAAGGAAACAACTAGTCTTCATCACAGACAAAAAAGCTTAGCTCATGCTGGTGACCTCCTTAAGTCTTACTCCTTATTTTTTGACCATATGGCAAAATCATTGTTTTCAATATGTATATAAATTAGATATTGAATTAGAAATGAATGCTTAACACAAAATAGTAATGTCTAAAAATCAGAATCATAGGCTGGTAAAGTCAGTCATGGTCAAAACCTCCCACAGACTTCAAAGGGAAGTTGGAGAAACAGAGCAAAATTATCACAGAGACTCTTTCTCACAATCAAATGTTTTCTCTCCTATACAGAAAAGTAGAGCCCAGATGCCCTCAGGTTTTAGAAATGAGTAGAAAAAGAAGAAAAAGCTGCAAGGGCAGAAAGAGCTCTGATTCCAGAGAATGTAAGTAAGTTTATCGAAATATTTAATTTGAAGTAGAAACATCAGAATCATAGGTGTTTACTCTCCAGTCATTCACTGAGACAGAAATCCATTTTTGTGCCCAAAGCTGTTTCTTAAATTGGAAATATTTACACACTCAAGTGTGGTTGCATATTGGTACTGTCCTGATGAGACTACTTATTTTTGTTGAGCTGCTATCCTACTTACTTCCAAGAGTCTTTCCAAAGATGCTGATGTTTAAAACTTCAAGTTTACATCATTCTCACTGTAAATTTATTAATGTTATTAAAGTATAATAGCTTGATCTAATCCTACTTAGGTAGATGTCACTGTAAACTATTATCCTCTGATGCACATGACCTACTCTAAAAAAAGCTCGAGCCAGGCAGATTTTCATGTGCTGTATAAATGCCATGTAATCTTGCCTAGTACAGCTTCCCCCAGGAAACAGTGTTGTCCTACGCTTAGAACAGGGAACTGTGGCTCATTCCTCCTGGGAATGCTGCCACTGATTTGCTGTGTGATTGTGACAATATTCATTAATCCCTTTGTTTGCTCATCTGTAAAAGGATTATAAAAAAGTCAAGTTCCATGTAATCTACCCCAGATTGTAAACATGCAATAGAATATTGATTGTTCCAGTGTGTTCACAGGAAAGAAGTAAATACTCAGAGGAAAAATGGAAGTAAAAAGGGTAGATCTTTCTAAATGCAAATTAAATCCTGTATCATCTCACTACTATAAAACTTTCTGAGAAAAAAAGAAATGTGATATATCAATTTCTTGTAATTGGTGTGAGTTCCGGTAATTAGAATGAGTCACCACGGGCTACCCTATTTGGCCTTGTATTACTTATTAAATAATTATGTCAAAAGAAATAAATGAACACTGGAATGAAATGGTGGAAAATATGCTATACTTTAGAGCTAAAATAGACATTTTCTGTGAAAAGTCTCAAAAATAACCATACAGTTATGATACTGCCTACCAAATCACAGGAAAAAATGTTTTTTTTCTTTCCCCCCACCCTTAAATTAGATGAACAATTGCCACCCACTTGTAAATGCCAGCAAAATCTAGAAAGCCTCGAAAATAAAGTAGATGAGGAGCTGGCTCACTTCTCTGAGCCATCAGATGTAAAAGGTTCTGAAGAAAATGGAAAAGGTCATGAAAATAAGAATCAGAGTAGCTCAGATGCATCTGAAGATAGAGACCTTGATAATATATCAGACAGTGAAAAAGAAGGAAAGAAGGAAAAGAACTGCCCTCCTCAACTGTTCTCTCCTCAGCAAAATGAAATCCTAGCTACAGTAACTTTTGGTGAGTCAGAGGGCTCATCAACAAGAAAAACTGCACTGTGGGGCAAACCAGACTCTGCAAAGTCCGTTAGCTTGGCTACTGGAAAAATTACTGCAGAAGTAAAATATGGTTCATTTAATATGAAAGTTGAAATTAAGAACCTTTCCTTGTTCGGTATGGGAACAAACCTTGTAGTCAAAAAAAGGAAAAGTTCAAAGAACAGTAAATGCTGTCATGAAAGACGATACCAGAAAAGCCAGTATTCAAAATGTCCTAAGTACCAGTGTCCTTCAACTAACCATTCAGTAGATGACAATGAGAAATATAAGGTATCCTCTAAACATAAAATCCAAACTGCCAGTAACAAGGATGCCTCCTTGAAAATGAATATTGAAGGAAAAGAAATTAAAGTGAAATATTCCAATAGAAAGAAAAATCTAATGGTTAGCATCAAACCTGGTGAACAGGTGCACAGCAAAACCTGCAACGGTGACCATGAAGATATGTATTGGAGTGAAACAGATTATTCTGTAGCAGAGGCACCTTGCAATACTGATTGTGAATCTCATTTTAAACTTCAAGAAACGGATGACTATACATTCCTGGATGGGTGCGCACTTCTCCCTCCACCTGAAGAGTTTGCTGACTATGACAAAATGCATTTGGACACTATTTCAGAGGGGGTGTCTTTGTACTCTGATAATGAAAGAGACTCTGATAGCCTCTCTGCAGCCTTGAAAATTTGGGAAGAAGAAAATTATTTCTGTAAGCATAACAAAAAGGAGTATAAAGACCACATCACTGAAAAGGAATATTTTTCAAAAGATAAAGCAATTTTCTCAAAAATGAATAATAGAAATATTCTAGATAGTAATATCTTGAATAAGCCAAATTTTGATAAGGCACTCATCAATAAGAGCAGTGGAACAGGTCAAGAAAGAAGTATCAGTGACAATGGCAGTGACACTGGACAGAAAGCAGCAAGAAGAAAGTCTTTCCCAGATACTACCCTTGATGTACTATCACCAGTTCATGCTAGAAGGGATTCTGGCTTTTATTCATTGCCATCCTTATCCTTAAAAGTATTATCTAAGGAGGCCAAACCAGGAGATGTTTACAGGAAGAACTCAAACACTCATACTAGCGATACAGAACTTTGTAAGTGTCCTGACTTCACCTCATCACTGAGAAGTTTGAGAAGTCTTAAGTCTTCATATCAGTATGCTTTCACCTCATTTGACCATAATATTACCATTTATCCATCTGAAAGTCTAGATGATTCTTGTTTACTGAATGAGTATGCAAACTATACAGGACAAACTGAAGAAGCAGAAGAAACATTAATAAAGACTCTTTATTCCAGTGACACTGTAAGTGAGAAACAAGAAAATAAACATGTGGAGCCTCTGAGAAACCTAGCCATAAGAGAAGAAGATGCAGAATCTACCAGAAGTATTTCAGATGAAGGGACACCAGAGTACAATCATCTAGAAAAGCATGCAGATTTGCAGAACAAAGCCCCAGTGATAGAGGTCTCTTCACCTTCTAGAAGCCCATCAGGTGAGTTTATTAGTGACAAGGAACGTTCCAATGATGTAGCTACCAAATGTGTCCCAAACCAACATTCAGCTTTACAGCCAAACGTTCAGCTATCCCCTGCAGAGCCTTCAGTAACAAAGAAAAGGAGAGGATCAGTAATGACTGTAATAACTGGAGAGCTAGAACAAAGACTTATCATCCAAGGTGACAACAAGTTGATACATGATTCCTTTGGCCCTGCAGTAAGAAAGGAGCCTAAACTTCCCTGTAGTATACAAAAAATATCCTTGCTGTCACCATTGCTGTTGGATCCTGAGGAGCTTGAAAATGAATTAGAAAGCTTGTCTGAGATACAGGACATATCCGGGAACATCCTTGATGAAGTTAATTACCATAATGATTCAGCACAGGCTACCACATTATCTACTTCTTCAGCATACACAGAAAAGAAGCAGATTGTCACAGAACATTCATATATGAAGGAAAAAAATGAGAACCTTTGCAGCCAACAATTATCTGATGATACCTTAAGAAGAGAGCCTGAAGCATATCAGCTACGTCAGTTAGCCAAATCAAACTCTGATGAAACTGAGAAAAAGACCGAAAGGAAGGAAGGTTTTCATCAGAACACAGATATCTCCACATCAACAATAAAACAAATTAGTCAGAAAGGTAGGTGCTCTAAAACTTCTGGAGTTAATATCACGTATGCATCTTCTGTGTAGTTGCTTAATTCATTATGGAAATCTATTTGGGAAAAGGAAAGTGTATTATTACTTTACAAAGAGATCATATTGGTATGCTTAGCTGTTTGGTCATGTAATATAGTTTTGTTGAGGATCATAGGAGCTGTCTTGCAGAGTAAAGTAAGATTTAATAAAAATGAAAGAAAATTTTAGTACAGCTTTGCTCAAGAAGTGGGTTTTTTAGATTAAAAAGTCAGCCCACCTGATACATCTAAGTGAGAGGAGCAAACACCAAAACATGGGGGTTTTTGTTTTGTTTTGTTTTGCTATGATTGTCCTGTGACATTCTCAGAGCTCTAGTCAGCATTTAGAAATCAAATAAATCTCTTTCTGGAATCCATGTGACCTAAACAAATACTGAATTCTAAGAACATCTCATCCTAATTCTGAGCTTTCTATGGGACACAGAATGACCACAGAAGATCATTTAACCTTCCTTTCTCTTCTTTTTGTATAGATGAGAAAACTGCATATGACAAAGTTTTGTTTTGTTTTGTTTTACGTGGAGTATTAATCTGTTACAAAATTTCTTGTCTTCCCTTCTGTAATCTGTCCACTCATGTCCATTACTGGTTCACTTAAGAGGAGTGTTTTAGATCATAAAAATATGAAAGCATACTAGGACACTGTACACTACAATAGAAGCTTTTGACTTTACCTATACATATGAATATATACATACACATTTGTAAATCCTTAGTCTGTATTTTTGAAATATTATTCCAAATCTTTTAACTTCATTTTTTTAAAAAAATAAAATTATATGCAAATGTAATTCAGATCATCCTCATTCACAATATTCTTTTAACATGTACACAATATGTAAGCATCAAACAACAGCAAGAAGTTTGTTATTTACCTCTGTGAAGCCAGCATTTTAGATAGTATGTCTAAAATTTTCTATTTCAGTGTCAATGTCAGATTAAAATTTTGTTTCTATTTTTTACTATGAATTAAAGTACAGAAAAATACACACACACACACACAGATGAAATTTAACTTAAAAATACATTTTTAGAGGCTTTTGGAAGACTGTGAAGATATTTTGGCATTTAAGAAAAAATGGAATTCAGTGTTTCCAAAACAAGTTGATCTGTGCAAAGTTAAATAGAAGACAGTTTCATAGTGTCTTTTAATGATAAAATTACTAACTTGGTAGAGCTAGTTACATAAGACTCTCAGGACAATAGAAATAAAAGGCTATAGAGCCAATTACACTTACAAGAATGTAAACATAACTCAGTGCATGCAATACATGCAATATAAGTCTCTAGAGGCCACAAAATAAATCTGATAACATAAAAATCTGTAAAAATTTGCAGTAGTATGGAAATACTATCTTTAAATATTAAGTACTTGCAGTAAAAATTGCTTGAGTGAATTTTATAAGAGCTAGTTTATGGATCTTTGGTGCCACATTTTCGTCTCTCTTTTTTTGGTAAAATGAGCTCACTATTCCTTCACTATGCATAAGCCCAAATGTATGCATGCAAAATGGTCTGCAGTTTTTTCCTGTAATATCATATGGATTCAAATCCGACTTTGCATTCAAAATATATGTCAGTCAAGCAAAGCACTTAATAACATGCAAACAAGCATCCGCATATTTTGCAGATATTGAAGGGGGACCAAAATAAGATCTTGGCCTTTGGGGGACCACAGGGGAAGCTACAGTCCCAAAGAAATCCTTCTATGTCAAGTTCTAAAGATATATAATTTTGCATTATTTTCTACCAGAGAATAATACAATTTTGACTATTTCTTTTAACACAAGCAGATGTAACTATCTGCATATGTTATGGCATGCCATGTTAGAGAGCAGTTTTCAAGATCTTTGGCTTCAGCTGAAACTATATGAATTAACTGCCTCAGAAGATACCAGTCAGCTGAAATGCAACCTACCATATTCAGTTCCAGAAAAGAATGTGTCTAGCAGGTTTGGAGACTAGGAGTTTCACATTGTTTGAAAATACACACTTTTTTTTATCATGGGGAAAATACTTCTTAAAATCTTAGTAATTTGAAAAAACACTGGAAAGTTTTTAATAATCTTTTTCATTCACAGTATCTACAGAAAATACMGATATGTTCTCCGAGTTCACCTGTTTACCAGTAGGAATCTCAAAACTACCAAAAGTCTGTTATTGACTATATAGCTAGCTACTGATGTATGTATACTACGCACAAATAAACAGAAAATTAATTAAATGAAATCTCTTTAGAACAAAGGTATAAAAAGAAGACATTGAAGGAAGCCTTCAGAATAAGGGAAAAATTTTCCAGCTTCCACTTATTCCAGGAATAGTGGCTTAGGCGTGAGGTTAAAAAACTTGGAAACCTTGACAAGGAAACAACTAAGGAGTAGAAAAAAACTATTTTGATTCTAGCATAGTTTTGTAAACAATGCTTTCCTCCCTTGCTGCAGCAGGCCATTTTTGTATTGCTATTCTGCTCTGCCTATCTCAGGCATGCTCAAGAAACCTTGACTTGCATTATTAGACCTCAGTGGTTAAACACACTGCACAGAAGTGCGCTTAGCTCACAAAAGCAAGGAACGATTATTTGTTTTTTCTTGATTTTGTACCCCTCTTTTTCCATTTCCCCTTGGCTAATATTTTCCTATGTGTGTGTTGTCTCTTAACTATTACCTCAGGTTTGTGTCATCTTGAACCCATAACTTTGGCCTTCTTTTAGTCCATGGGTGAATCTGAATTTTGCATGCATTTATTTCTGTGGAGATCCCACCTTAAATAAGTAAATGTGTGCATCCAGAAAAAAAAATGAGCATTTAAAGTTTTAAAAGTGATTAATGTGAATCAGAGTCCACTTAGAATGTTGGCATACCAACCTCATTAGCCAAGACTTTGAGCACAACGGGCTGTGCAGGGCTTCCTGCGCTCAGTAACTGAATGATCCTGGAAGGCAAACATGGCAATTTGCTACAAGGAGAGAGCATTTAGAACAGAGGGGAAAAGATATAGCAAAACTTTCATCAACAGGATTGGAAAGAGAAGTCACGGCAATATAAAAGTCTTTTGATGATGTGAGAACTTAATTATAGTCAGAGGGGCAAGGACTCATGTAAAAGGTATTTATTTCAAGAAATCAGTTTCCTGACTCTCACCAATAATCAGTTGTCTTAGAAAAGAGGCTCAATGATACATCAGGGACAGTGATCTCAGTAAGGCTAAAATGAGACAGAGAGGACAAGGGTGCTGCTGAACCAAGAGATGCACTCTTTTCTGCATGAAGAATTAAATTCTTCTGAAAACATTTATAAGCTGTATATTTTTAGTATTATTTGGTATTTTCATTTCTGTGTTTGCAAGCAGGCTACTCATATTTACAATGTGGAAATTTAAAGCAGTGTAATTGCCTGAACATATTCTGAAAATTATGTCTCACACATATTTCTCACAAACAACATCTGATTGTAATTCAGACTTGAAATCAGAAATGAATAAGACCAGAAAGCTACCCTTGCTGAAAGACACCAGAGCCAGTGATAGCTCCCAGGAAGAAGCAATAGACCAATGGGCCAGGAGACGGAAACAGTTCAAAGACAGCAAAAAATGCAGTTCAGCTGGAGGCAGCTCCATAAACAGCACAATCACCGAGGGATCAAGTGAGTACACTAGTCTGACAATTGTCTTCTTTTTCCTTTATGTGACTGACACCCTGCTAGAATTATCAGCCATGGAAATTGGTCTTCAGTTCATAACCTCAGTCTCTTAATCATTACTCTGAGCAATGATACTTTATCCAACTTAACCATTCCTCAGCATGGGATTTAGGTTCCTTTTTTCTCCTCTATACAACAGAACAAACAATCTGACAGATAAAATGTAGATTGTACCATCCTGGTCCATACACAGTTAAGCATAGGACAAACTCTAAACATAGACAGCTAGGTAATTGCTCATGGCAGCAGTTTTATAGGTGCAGCAAAAATGTCACAGTCTCCTTGCCTACTTTGCTTAAATCAGAGCTGTGGGAAGCTGGGAGTTCCTTCCTCCTCACTAAGATACCTCCCTCAACCTTTATCTTCAGGTTTGCTGCCCAGGTTGTCCTTCATTATCCCTCCAGTTACTGGAACAGTTATTCCTGTAACTGTCTCATTAAGAAATCTGTCACCTTGCCACATGTTTGAGACTATACCAAATTCAGCAGCTTGAAATCTCATGGGAAGGAATTTTAAAGATGAACTACTTAATGAATTTACACTTCATGCAGCTGGAGTCCCCACGAAGGGCCTGCACAGTCTAGGAAAGAACATGTGTTGTACTTCTCACTTAACATTATTGYCTTTGTCTCCTGGTTTCCTATTTTAACTAATATAAGTAGTAGACTATACAGGTGATTTTTTTTTTTATCCTTTTGTAAGCAAACAGAAATATTACTGATACTGCAAACACATAGTTCCCTTTCTTACAGGGATACTTTGGACTAGAATGTCTATTCTTTGTGAGGGAAGTTTTGTCTATAGATGGATAACCTTTTTGAAGTGCAAACTTGTGTAAGAGTGACAGCTATGAGATTGGTATCTCCACTGTAGGTCTAATACAACATAAACTGTGAATAAGTTCCATCTCTGCACTGGAAAGATAATTCCTACAATCAGTAGGGGCTCAATTCATTGCATAAACATAGGTGTCCATTGCCAGTTGGGATGCCGTTAAGGTTCTGAGGTATTCACATGGGACTTTCAGATATCGCACGTGACCTACAGGATATCTGTGTCCTTTCAAAGCAGTAACTGTAGGGCAAGCAGGATCCCCTAATACACCTAATATGATCCTTGTAACCTATGCTCAGGCAAATGAGCCACTCCCTAAGTTTTTAATGCCCATTAACAAAACAGCAGAGATGACTGACTGATTTGATACACAAACCAAAAAAAAAACCCTGTTTGTTGGCAGCAGCTTACAGTCTTTGTCCCTAAGCACCATTCAAGTCCACCACAAAAAGATTTGAAAGTTACCATTACAAATCACAAGAGCTCAAACCTACCAGGAGATATATACAGGAAGATAAAATGTTAATTGAATTCAAGAGTAATTGCTTTTGAACACAAGAGAAAAAGGAAAAAGGGAGAAAAGCAGGGAAAAAGGGGGGGAAGAGGGGAAAAGGGGAGGAGGAAGGGAGGAGGAAAAGGTGGGGAAAGGCGGGAGGAAGAGGGGGTACTCCTAATAATTTTGGAGAGCATGCTACAGGCCTGAGACTTGGTAAAACACCCTTTCTGACCCTTTCTCTTTGGCTGCTAGCCTGTTCCCCGGTGTTTGCAAACTTTCATCCATACTTGAGAGCAGTAACTGTTCAGGTGCTTGATTCCAGCAGCCAAAAAGAACCTAAGCGCAGCTCATCCCTGACACTCATAAGATGCTAGACTTTACATTTGTGCCAAAAAGCTCGAGAAGAGGACAGGTGATGAGACATTCAAGAAATGTCTTGGCCTAACTCCCTAATGCCAGACTGCCAGTATTTCTTTCTGTGTTTCTGCCTAATCAGTGCACTTTGAGCTCTACAGTAATTTAAAAAATTCAGTAGTCTAATTGTCAAAACACTGTGCTGTACTGAATTGCTTGGTATTAGTCTAGGTTTTCTTCATTTATAAATTCATGCTAGTTGGTTAAGACGTGCTTTAAGTATGACAGTTCCGTCGTATCTAGTTATTAGTGATTTTTATACAGTTAATCATGGCATCTCATACTGTGTGTATAATAAGGGAGAAGTCAGTAGATGTAGCATATTTGTATATATATAGATATAGTTAAGCAAACTGTCAAAGTGAAAGAAAATTAGATTGCACTGGATACATGCTAGATGTGTCCAGGAAGTAATTTGCTGAACAAAACTAAAGAAAGGTTAATTTTTATCTTTTCCATTTTGAAATTTAAAAACATTCAACGTAACTGTCACACCAAATACAGAATAAATAAAGCAACAGTGCCTTTCCCCAGCTTTGTTATACTTGTATTACACATTTTATACTGAGGTACGAAAAACACTAAGGTATTTTTTCAGTCTCTCCATTAATGTACTGTCTGACATTTTATACTTTTCCGTGCTTTTCACTATCTAGTTTTAGCTTTCAAGTTGTAGCTCCYAGATGGCTCAGGGAGTTGCCATATCACTGCACAGCCTGTTTCTCCACAGTCAAACTTACTGTCTACAGCCTGCCTCTCACTCAGCCATCTCCCCTCCTATCCTTGCCCCTTGTCACCTTGAAAATTCCTGATTTTTCCTGTAGCAGAGGAATTATAGAGTTCTTTACTGTCTCCATGTTAATGTGGATGATATGGTTTGAGCCAGTGGATGTATTACAAGACACAAGACATTGTGAATGTATATTAATATAAACAAAGAATCTGAAAATCTAGTATTAAAGTTTTGCCATGAAAACTAATAATTATGGAAGGATGTATATATAGGTTACTTAGAATACATTATGAACATAGTGATAGAGTGCATACACTATTGTAATGAAAGCATGAAGATTTAATTTCCTTTGGTCAATAGTTCATATCCTACAATGAAAAACTCAATTTTTTTATGCTTATCTATCACATGTCTTGCTATTTCATAGGACTTTAATACAAATTTTTGTAAAAACATATAGGTCAATAGACTATTAATAGTGTATTGTAACTGAGTGAACAGTGGATCATGTGTCCATATAATCCAATCTGCTTAAAAAAAAAAAATCACTAATTTAACATACTATACAGGGAAATAAAAACAATAATCACTATATTCCAAAAACTCAGAATTTCAGAACTTTTGTAGCCACAATGTAATTTTCATATAGAAAATCTGTGTCAAGAGAAGACACAAAAGTGAGGCTGTTCTGGGCTTACAAGAACTGCAGAACAGCAGAATTAAAGATACCCATTAGCAAAGTAAATTAAAAATATGTTATCTACAGAAAACAAGAAAAATCTGCCACAGAAACAGAGAAATACCATGTGCTGCAACACTGTACTTTTCAGCATGACATTATAAAGATATTATTTTAACAAGAACAACTCAACAGGAATATACTGATTTGAGGTTATTTACTATATGTGGATGCAATTACATTTTTATGAAACYTCCTGATAACACAAGGAACAAAAATCCAGGTCAAACAAATATTCAGCAACCTAAAGCATTATAGAGGACAAGTGAAAAGTTCTATATCCAAAAATAAGACTCTTTCCTCGCTTCCCTTTTAATAAAACTAAATACAAGACTATGCATCTAGAAGGGTTAAGATTACGCAAAAAAAAAAAATGTAGTGATCATTACTCGAGTCATGTCAGTTACCTTCCTGCTTCTTTTAGTCTTCCCACATGCACTGGACTCATACTAAATTCCTATAAAACGTGTTTAGCTTGCTAATGAAATAGACCAGATAAGAAGGCTTCACAATTAATTGCCTAAAGCCAGACATCTTTTAAACAGGTGCATCTCCTGTTTTGACCATTTGCATTTAGACTTCACTTGGTATTCACATTCAATATGCAATAGCACCCAATATGGTGATCTTACATTCTGACATCTTTGAAGACTGTCCTTTATTAGCAGCAGTAAAATTGTGGAACTAAGTTGAGACAACAAGAACACTTCCATAAGAAGTTCATGGCATTTCTTCCTTGATAACTGACTGAGGTCTGTTATTTTCACTCATTTTGGCTACTGATATTATTTTTATTTGTTTTATCCTCATAATAGTGAATTCAGAGGATGCTCGGTCAGTAGATCTGGGACTACATTCTGAAAATGAGGACAGAGGTTTCTATACAGAAAACTTTCATTCTGCTTCTTGGGTGTTCAGAGGAGATGATGTCTCTCCCAATAATAGTCCCAGATGTCTCAGCAAAAGGCCTAGACCAGTGGCAAGTAAGTAGTCTAAAGCTACAAGTATTAAATATCATAAAACTATATGTAATTTGGGCACTCTGAGGCTACCACAGGATTAACATTTTGGAAAAGATGCCAGACATTTATGCTGAAGACAAGAAAAATAGGAATCCAAAAAGGTAAAGGAGATTAAAAACCAGAATAAGTATTTCTTGTTGAGCTACTCTCTCACAAAATATCATAATTACTTAACAAAAATCTATATTGGTAAAAGAATAAAACCTCATCTCTTGCTGCACGATAAACATAAAAGGAATGTATTTCATAGCTTCAAGCACGGCAACATTATACAGGACTATTTGTGGATGTAAAGCATATTTAATTGTCATAAAATCAGCTCTGCATGTACAGTAGATCCAGAGAGAAAAACATAAAGTTTGCTATGAGTATGAAGTAGTCTTCTTGTTCTATTTGCAGTTTAAACTGGCTGTCATGCAAACAGATACAGTGAATGTCTTTTTGTTTGTTGGGCTTTCCTTTGCTTTTCAAATGTTAAGTTATTGAAAGCTAACATGTTTTGAAGATCTAAGAACAAAGTGAAACACCTCTGTAGCTTTCCAGGAGATAATTCTTTGCTGGAGCTCATAAATCATTCACTACACRCTGCAGGAAATAAAATGTGCTCTATAAATCTTCAGGTATGAAAAATCTCCTTTAAAATATATGAGAATATTCTATAGAGCATTTTGATTGCTTTCTCTCCCCAGATGAGAGTCAGAAGTTCAGCAAACCACTTAAAGTAGGTATTGAAGTATCTATGCTCTTTTAGATAGATGACGTCAATTGGCCTGCTGGTAAAGTAACCTTTAAAGCAATTTCTATCTTCCAAATGTTACACAATTTGAAGATAAAACAACTATCATAAAATAATATTAAATTGGCCCCCATTAAACAAACCTAGTAAAAGAATCAAATGATCAAAAGCAGACCCTCTGAGAAGAGAATTTGAGTTTACACTGAAGTCTGTCAGAAGTATAACATTTACTAATGAACCAGACCTTTTGAGACATGATACTAATACTAAGCCTTTATTGCTGCTATGAGAAAGAGAAAAGTTGAAATGTAAAGTAGAAAATTAGACCTTGATCTTCCTTTATATGGAGGATGATCTATTTATGTGTTGAATTCTACTGACTTGAAAAACACTTCACATGGGTACARCCATCTGCGGTAGGAGATCTCAATGGAGGGAAGGGAGGCAGGGGTAAAGGGTTGGACTAGAGGACTATGAGGCAGTGCGAGTGGGGAGTGAACAAGGAAGGAATGAGAGAATAAAAAGGAAGCAACTGGTGTCCAAAAGGTAGAGACCTTCAAAAACATAAAAAGGAAAAATAGACTTAAACTCGTTCAAGAATTTAGAGCGAATTTTTTATTTGCAACTTGGAGCTCTGACACACATTCATTTAACGGAGGGCAGGAGTGATTTTCTCTCCCAAAATACAGTCGGTGGAGTGGAATGTTTGAACATGTCTTTGCCTGTTCAGTACAAAATCCAGCTGCTTAACTTAAACTGCTGATGAAATCACACTTCACTGAAGATGTCTGACTTTGCCCTGAGATGGATGAGATTTTTGTCAATCCCAGTGTAAGGGAGGTAAGGACTGACAGAGGGGCAGTACCAAACAGCAGGAAGTGGTACTGAAACCACTCCCGCAATTTGCGGAATGAACTACTGTCAGTTCCTATGGATAGAAAGTTCTATAAACAAGCTGCCACTTGTTAAATTGAATTTGATTTGCAAAGAAAAAGGATCTCCTTTCCCCTTTCCTGCAGTTCGTGAAAGAACAGTGAAAATCGCTAAAGGAACTGGCAACTACCCATGGGGCTTCCGAATCCAGTTCTCAAAGCCTATCCTTGTGACTGAAGTTGACACAAGTGAGTAGTCTGTCTACCTATTAACTTCTGCTGTGAAATTACACTGGTGAATAATTTTGCACAATTAGCAGATGCGAGGTGTTTAACTTCTGAACTGCTCATGACAAACTATCTTAAGGCCACAGAAATTCTRGAGGCAAAGAGGACAGTGGTCTGCATCCTTCCAATGCCAATTTATACTTTATGCAAGTGTCTGCATCAAACCTTTTTCCAGAGGGAATGTCTAGCACTGTGGAACTGACATCCATTAATGACACCAACCATAGAATGAAACAGAGGATGCAGTAAGGATTCATCCACATCTAGAGTGTGCTCTACTGCTCTTTGCRTCTCAGAACAGACACAGTAGAGTTAGTTAGAGAAGGAATGGGAGGTAGGATAGACTCTAGAAGATTTCCACTACCAGAGACTTAAAACTGTCATCCCAGACCAAGAGGGGCCCACCAGCAAGGCATCTAAGAATAGCTCCCTTTCTTTCCTGGCCTTATGTATCTCCTTTTATATATCCTGTTGTCCTGTTTCCAGACTAGACTGATCTAATATTGGAGGCCTGTAAATCCATTAGCTGAATCAATCACTTTAAATACTGCTTACAAATGGTATCAACTCCACTAGAGAAAATCAGAAAAGCCAGAAATCTGAGCAAAGAAACAAAATGCAGAGAAGAAAATTACATATCTGAAAGGTCAAACATTTTACTACCACATTACAAGCTTTAAGATTGGTATCAGAAACCCACACAACTTCTTAAGGTCTGAACATTGTTAGATTCATATCTCAGCCATCATGTTTTGTACATGATGCTGTTGTTTATGACTTCTAAAAATCATTCTAACTTGTTGCCTCAGAGCGAATGCACCGCTTATTAAATGCTAAAAATAAAGCCTTCAGTCTAGAAGAGCAAATCATGCAAAGGACAGTATTTAACAGAAAAAAATGTTAGAAGTAGTTGACATTTTCTATCCATTTGCAGGAGCTGGCTGCAATTTATCCAAGGATCTCTTAATCTCTTACTGCAACCTACATGTAATTAACATGATTTTGGCAACATGTCCTTGAAATTTGTTCTGTATTTAAGCAGATACAGTCAATAATTCCATTATCAATTGGAGCCTAGCCAATAATATCAATCTAAAAAACCTTCTGCATATAGAATATTGCATATAGGGCCTAGTAAGATTGAATTATGGCTAAAGTGACTGTGTAATGCCATTTATCCCAAAACACCTACATAATTTTACTCCAGAATACTTTTATATATACATATATATATATATATATAGCCCTTGAGACTAGATAATCTTCAGCGTATAATTCAGATGCAAAATGATATGGTACGAATCTGAGAAAGTAATTTGGGGAAAACAAACTCTTTCTGTTATTTCATTAGAATGTTATTTTTTGAGAGTGAGGTTAAAGATGGCCATCACTCATTGCTGATATTGTTTTAAGAAAAAAAAAAAATACTTCGCTCTGCCATCACTGATCTATATACCACAACTGTGGTGATGTGTACTTGGACAACTAGTTATAGTATCAGATTRCTGGAAATTCAGTTCTCATTCGTGCACAGTTCTCTTTGCTCCAAAGAGATATTTCTTCTCCCTAGTTTTAAAAGTTTCAGCTGACTTCCCCATTGTAAACATATAGATTCCCCCACTGCTCCTAAATCAAAGAATGTAACCCATGAAGAGACCTTTCAAATAAAAATGAGGGAGTTTTTACACCTAAATGTAAATAAATCATAAGTTATATACACATTAACCCTAATATCCAATAAACATTAACACTAACAACTACTAATTAAAATGAAGTATAGCAAAACAGCTACTCATCACATTCTATGTCACTCCTAAGTTTATTTGTATCTTCTGTTTTCAAATGTGTTCACTTTTAAACGACGAATAACTATTCTTTTTTACAGACAAACTTTTAGTAAAATTTCATTTCTTCAAAATATGGCTGGTCCCATAAAAAGAGATATAAAAATTGTATCTGGATTGCTTTTCAGTTGCACAGTGGAATAGACTTTTTTAAAATAATATTTTAAAGAGCATTCACGATCATAAAATCTTGTATGATACATTGAAGGCCAGCACAAATCAAAATGTCTAATTTGTAAATGGTTTGTAATATATATATGGGTGAACCATCACTTTATTGTGCCTATTGTTTATTACTAAACTTTTACTAATCTCCCTCAAGTGTCCTCAGAAACACACTAAACTATCACATTTACTGACAGAGTTCAGGTTATTAACAATTACACTTTAAATAACATGGGCATAGAATATTTGTTTTTTCCAGAAAGTTTTTTCCCCAGTATATTAGGAATGCTTAATTACAAATAATAAGAAGAAACTGTGTCTGAAAAATATGTGAGTGGGATTTAAGGGCATCAGTGTTTGTGAATGGAGCATATTTATCACATCTAATTTGCCTCCATTCCTGGCTAGCTCTTGTCTGAGGCATATTTTATTAGGAGTATGTGTACTTTGCCACAGTTAACAAATAAACAAGATGATCATACATTAGCAACTCTGAATCAGTCACTCTTTTGTTATCTAGTATGTTATTTCCTCTTAAGGACACAAACCACAAAACATTATAGCCAAATTCTGTTAACCAGCAAGAGAAACATTAGCTTAGAAAGCAGTTTTTGGTCCAAAATCTGTAATTCACTGGAATAATGGAGGCTCTTTCCATCATCTTCACTGAAGATTGGACCAGATCATTTTTGGAAATTTAGGTCCAAACCCTCAAAAATACTGAACTGCCTACTTACTAAATCATAATGACATTAAATGACATTTCTGAGCTGCTAGTGATCCTCTGGCACTGAATCAGTACCTAAACCCTGAAGTTTCATTTGTAGGCCGCTCACAAGCTGCTCAGAAAAACTTACCCCATGAAGATCTGAAAGCAAAAATTTGAATTCTTGACTAGTTCGACAGACATCTGTTCTGCTAGCAAAGCCTGATAACATAATAAAATTCTATTTTTCTACTTGATTCTAGACAGTGCAGCTGAAGAAGCAGGGCTTCAGGTAGGGGACATTCTGATAGCAGTCAATGGAACTGATGTCACCAGCATGCCACATTCAGAAGCTGCAAATCTGGCAAGGAAAGGTGAGTTTGAAATCATCCTAAATTACATGAATTAGGATCCTGTGCAATGTTCATAACATACAGACAATATGGTGATGGAGGGTACAAGAGTCTTAATTAACAGTTAATACATTTACACTGGCATTGTCTAAATCACTTTTTTTATTTAGACCTTGCCAGGAACATAGCAGAAAATACTGACAAAATATTCCCCAAAGAGCATGTTTGGCAATAATGCTTTTGGCTTTCCTGCTTTACAGAAAGTCTCCTGAAAGTGACATCAGAGACACCAATATCCTATTTATGCCTTATGCTTCCTCAGGGGAGAAATTCACAGCTTGGTTCAGTGCTCCCAGTAGCTATTTCTGTATTGCCAGGAACTGAAGTCTAATCAGGAGAGCAGAGAGGTTATTTCATGAGGCAGCTTTTTGTAACACCGCAGAAACAAAAAGTCAGTAGTATTAATCGTGCATATTCTTCCCAGTATTGTGATGACTAAAACCTAAAGATACCCATGTTTGCATGTTGAGAGTCATTCTACTGCAGCTCTTTTATTTATCCCAGATACAGTTTTGACAAGGGCTCACAGGAAATTCAATAAATTAAAATGCTTTTACAAGACAGTGACAAATTTATCTTGACACATACCAAGGTCTTTAATTATAGAGGTGCCATTCACACTGTTACATTTAAGAGTATGTCAAGTCTTTTAGTAGATAAATTAAAGAGTATTTTTAACTCCACCAAGAAAACACCCCCTGGCCTGATTCCTGGCACACAAGCAGCATTGCTAAAGTCAAATGACCCCAAAAGAGAAATCTAGCAAATGTTTTGCAAATGAAAATATGTCACAGTTCTCAATCGTTTTCAAGGCACTACCACCTGGTCTGAAGTAGTATCTTGCATAATAAGAATTTCAGGCCTCTAGGGGCAAAGCCATAGATGTGTTGATAGCATCAACAAAAATTATAAAACAGTACCACGTTGCTGATAACAATACCACATTTACCGCCAATCTGGCAGTCTAACACCTCTCCTGAGCACTTACCTTCTGCAACTGATAAGCGGGCAGATTAATACAGGTTAGGCTCCAACAACAAGCCTCCTCAGTGAAGGGCACAAATAGCAGAAAACATGAGTAGACTCCAAGACACAGAAAAGAAAGAAAGCCCAAGAACATATGTAAGATAGCAGAGACTGAAGTTGGCCCTAAAGGCATTTTCCACAATTTTTCTATGAATCCCAGTTTATGCACACACATGCGGTTTCAGGCAATGAAATTTAGCCAGTTCTCCAAAATGATAAAATAAACTTGGTGCTTGCAAAGGGAGATAACAAAAACAGTTTTAAGAGTTGTCTTCAGATAGCTGGCTCCATTACCAGTCCTCAACACAATGTGAGTTTCATTTCTGAATTTCTATTAAAAGGCCAAATGTTCTAGAAGCTGCAGTGGGAGGAGAAGGGGATGGGATGGCATGCTGCCTTCTTGCTCTTCACCCCATAGCAGCAGGAGTATACTTCTGCAGGACAGTGAGTTAGTATTTTTAGATCTAACTTATGTTTTAATATTCTTCATGTAATATTTTAGGTCCCGATATCTTGACTATGGTGGTGGGATCAGATATCAGCCGTTACCCTAGCACTCCCAGGCCCACTTGTCGGGGATATTTGCACAAACGAACACAGTCAGCGATTCTGAAGGGATGGAGGAAGAGGTGGTTTGTACTGAAACATAATGGCCATCTCCACTATTACAAGCACAAGAAGGTAAGGAGAGGCTGATAAGGAAGTAAGCTGTGTCCTGAACTAAGTGGTGCAGCACATTATCTTGACTTGTAGTACTTATGGAATAGCACCAGTGCTGAAGGTTTTTTCTATGTGGGGGGGTACATGGAAGGTCCCTTAGGCATTTCTGTCTTCCTTTATCCTAGTGACAGACATAGACTCTAACTGCCAACGCTTTGATGGATTCACATTTAATCTCATGGTTCTGATGCTAAAGAAGTCTATGAACTGAACAGGCTCTGGGAGGCTTTGGAAGACAGGAAATAATTTCTGAAGTATAGAAGCTTTATATTCCATCTACCATTTTATGTATTTTTTTAAACTGGCATAAGCATAAGTTTTTCTATGCATGTGAATAAGCAATAGAATTGTACAGAGCGATATGAGGAAGGGTCAGTCTTCTCAGAATGCTGAAGGACTGTGGCACTGCTCACTGCCTCATTTATTCTCTGTCATGTGAGCAGGGAGCTGCATCCATTCCTAAGTACTATACAAGGCTTTACTTCAGCTAACAATAGGCTTCTTAAAAGACATAAAACTGGTGCTTCATGAAGAGTAATATCTTACTTGGCATCACACTGAGGCTCCTACTTCAATATGGAGTAGTTCACAATCCCCTAGTGTACAATGGGCCTTAAATGGCCTAAAAATCGTAGCTTTGTTGGTGTTTGAGCTGTACATATTTGGATATTCTACATACTTATTTGCCACAAAAAATAAATACATGACTTAAAAAAAAAAACTTGCAGTTTTTCCTCACAATTAGTTAACTCTAAGAATCTTCGTTTTATGAATTCATATGAAATGCCTGCTGGACAGTTCCTCGAGCTGCCAGTGGATGCATTTCAGCCAGTATCCAGCAGGTGGAGTATTTTGATAATAGATATTTTTCACTAGACGATCGGATGAATTCATCTGCTATACGGTAGCATTTTACTGTAATTTGCAAGGCAGTTTAGCAGGTGTTGCATGTAATTACAAGCTACAAATCCTTTCCCTTGTGTAACTTCGTGACAAACTTATTCATGCAGAAAGTTAGATTTATAATATTAAACAGATTGATTTCAAAGCCTGTAGTCCGTTCAGGACATTTTGTGGTAAAAAAAATCTTTTTTAAAAAAAAAAAAAAAAAAAAAAAAAAAAAAAGATAAGCATTAATTTTCATGTTATTTCAAGCAAACTTTGTGAAGCTGAGATGATTTGCCCTGATGAAGGATTTACCACTACATGAAGTCCATGTAACTTCCAGGGAATCTCCTAGCTAAATCTAGGAATGACATCAGTGGAAACATCAGCTAGTAAGAATCRGCTGGTTAGAAATAGATAGAAAAGAGCTCATCTCTCTCACACAGCTTGAACATATGCCTGTGAATTTCACTTATGCCCATCCTTAATCAAAAAATTATATTAGAACCTAGGCATGGCACCAAGCCCAAGTTAATATACCCAATATTCAGTCTGAGGCTCTATTAAGATCGTCACACAGTTTTTGGTTATCATATGTAGAGATACCAGCATAGACTTGTAATGAACATGAATACAATCTACACAACAAGAAGGTGTAACGAAAGTTCAGCTAAAAGATGATGGGGGGGCAGCTAACACAACAAACTTCAYTCCTAAACATAGATCTACTTTTTTATTGTTTTTTTACCACATGTCATCTCACCATCCCCTGCATGTATTTATTTCATTTTTGCATGCTAGCCTGTTCAATTTCACGTTAATAGTAGAGCCGATCCAAAAAAAAAAAAAAAAAAAAGTCACTTGACAATTTCTCCTTTTTAGTAGAACACTAGTGACCAAATTTTTACTGGAAAAATGCTTTTGCAATGCTTCCTGAGAACTGTACTTTGTGGGCTGGAGGATCCGTCTTCCTCTACAGTTCGCTATCTTTGTTAGCTCAACACCACGCATTCTGTTCTCTCCTCCTGGTAATCCTAAGCAGAGAGTTTCATGGACAATACTATTAATATGAAGAAAAAACTCCCATAAGGCATTGCAATATCATATCCAAACTAAAATTAGTCAAGCTTTCAGGCATTAATGTTTCTTGATCAAAACCAGACACTTCTGTGGGAAAAAGACATCTTGCTAAAAGTAGCTAAGAATTGTACAAAGTGCCTCCTTGTCTACAATTCTCTCTCCCTCTGGCATTTTCAGCAGACAGCTTGGTAGGCTTATTTCCCTGCATATGTCATGATATAAACACTAGCCAGCCTGTCAAAGTTATGCTGCAGAACTACTGGATTTAGCAAATATATAACAAAGTAGTTTGGCTTTCTGTCATTATTTCAGCACCAGTAGTTCTAGTCCAAAACCAAAAAACAACACATGCCAAAAAGGACACAAACATGTAGGAACTTTTTTGTTTGGAGAGAAGTACTTATTTTACCCAAATCAGGTCACTCATCAAATTCTTGAAATCTAAAGAAGTCTAATTATGCCTTTTAAACATTTTCCACTTCCCAATCAACTAACTACTCCTGAAGAAACAGTGTTATATAAATAAAATTAGGGATTAGAAGGTGCCCCATAATCTTGCATTCATTTGTATTTAATTGATTTTTTTCCCCTCTTTCTATTATGAAGTTTATTTTTAAGGTAATTTTTTTCTTCCCCATCTAGTCTTGTCTTATTCATTGTCTTAAAAAACAGCTACCTGAATCATCCCAACCTTGTGTTTTGACTGCAGACTCTTTTGCACTGAAAACATGCCTTTCCTTTTTGTTTAAGGATACACTGCATAAATATTTTGTAATAGCAGTTACTACTTATTTTCTTGCATTACCAAATACTAATGCCATTCAACAACTTTTTGAAACATTTCATACAAATTTCTTAGCTAGCTGCTCTCCCTCTCTTTCTAGTCTCCAAAGAGCACACTAAAATATTACACTACTTACTTAAATACCTGAAAGCTTGAGGACTCTGAAAACTTGAGGACTCTTCACTGCTTCAAGTGCTCAGACGGTATTTTGAAGAGGCCTTTAGTAAGATAAAATGAAAGATGCTTACATAAGGACGCACTTCTTTACTGCTGAGAGATCCAGTGTCCAAATGAAGTAAGAAGCAGATGAATTGGACCCTTTGGCATTATTTCTTTTGGGTATGATTTCTACCAGGGCACAAGAAGAATAAAATAAATAGATTCTGCTTATCCTACTTCCTTTTCTAAGAGAATTACAAATAATGTTCTTAGTTTCACACAAGATTTATGTATCATGTCAGCTATGAGATTAAGTTAGAAACATTATGTTCCAGGCCTCATCTCACTTAGGAAGACAAATTCTTCCACTTAGTGAATATAAAATGTTCTCTAAAATAGTGCATTGAAGGCAAGAGTAATTCAGGGAGACAAAAGTAATTCAGGATAACCTGCATATCACTGTCCAACAAGCTAACCAGATTTATCAATTTACAGTATACCAAGGGCTTGATTTTGATATCAAGGTCAATAACTTACATTGATGTAACTCCAGTGACTCCAAAAATCTCATGCTGGATTTACACCAATGTGAGAAGGCAACTAGAACCTTATTTATGCCTGAAATGGTGCAGATCATGTTCTGTGACTGCGAAAGTAAAGGGTGTTTCATCATCTGTTTTAATTCATACCATCAAAAACAGAACTACATTTCCTCATCATTGATATTTACAGGCAGAAATTATCCTTCCTGAACTTTCCTTTTCCCACCCATATTAAAAGCAAAATTGATGTTCCTAAAGCATTTTACATATTGATTCACCCATGTAATTGCTGCTGTTTCAGACTCATCTCTATTCCATCACATATTGGTGAAGTGATAGCTGTTGCAATAGATTCAGTCACTTTGTCTACAAGGTCATTTTGTTTTCCCCTCAGAGAGATGAAGTCACTGACCTTGATTGTACAAGCAGTTACCCATATGAGCAACTAAAATAAATTTTTCATCTCAGTGGACATAGCTATGGTTGCCAGCTCATAGCAGGAATATGAATACACTAGGTTAGATCCTTGCTTGGTGTAAATTTCTGAGATCAGTAGAGCTGTAATATAATAGTTTTGCCTACACTTGGCAGCAGTGGAGTTCCACCCTACACTCTGCAGTCCTAGTCCCACATCCTCCAGACCACTGGTCTTTGAGTGCATGATTTCCATCTCTGCCTATGTTTCTGGATTTCCTCCCAAGAAAAGAGATCTGGGCACGGTAAGGAGAAAAACAATGATGAACACTTACATCTTAAGACCCAGGTATTATCCTGGGGCAACAGTGAGATCAGTCAGAGGTTTCTTCTTCATGAGCTTTCACATTTCTTCAAGGAAAGCTGAAGATACACTAGCATATTCAAGTGTTGATGCTTTCTCTACAGATAGCACTGTCTGCTTCTCTAAGACTAACACTTACTGCTCAGCACAAAAAAGTGATTGCAATGTCACCACAACGTGTCTATGGTGAAGACTGCAGTAGCACAGAGAAACCTGAATCAACTTTACGTAAGAGAAGAAAGATAATAAAAGCAATCTAGCCACAGCTGTAGAGCACCACTTCAGCAGGTTAAGTAAGTTCACAGAGCTCTGTGCTCCATCACCAAGTGGCTTCTAGAACCTGTCAGAACTCAGAAAATTAAAAACATGCTTCAGCTTTCAGGATAAAAAAATGTTAGCCATATGAAATTCATTAAAAAGAAGGAATAGAAGTCCTGGGACCAATGTACAAATAAGCCAGCAAGGTGCATAAAGGCTGTGGAACACGCTTTCCTCTATCATGAGGACATTGCTGCTAAGGAGCTAATGGTGTTCTAGGTTCAACAGGAAAGCAGAAGGATAAAGAAAGCATTATAGCCAAAAATACACTGCTCAAAATTCTTCACTAAGACTATTCATAATGTAAGGAACTCAGCTAATTAAATTTGAATACAAACATAATCTTAAGGAAGAATTATATTAGTATTTACAAGACTATTAAAAATACCAGCCACGGCCAGGATTTCCTAATTTCACCTTTTCTTTATTGCTATATAAGATTAATTAAAAGAAAATATAGCATGCAACACTTTGGGTTAAGAAAAAAAAGTGCTGATAAAATTAAAAGAATTAACAAAAGATCATGTGTTTGTAACAAATATCCTAGCTCCTCTCTGTGTTGTGTCCTGTTAAATCTTTAGGAATTATTTCCTGTCCCTTTGCCATAAATAGGTTCTGGGAAAGAGGAAGTGAGACAGTGAACCGATTTCATAATTGAAAAGCAAAATAYGAAGTAAATGTCATTCAGATTATGGTCTAGGGGAAGCTATAAAGATGGCTGGCTCCAAAGAGGAAAGTATAGCATTAATGCATCTCCCCTGCAGACATTATCTTTCCCAGAAATTAGAGACTGATGTATTCTAGTCAAATCATCTCTGTCAGTTCCTTAAGTTAATTTTGTCATTTATTCCATTTCCCTTCCTACTTTCCTCAGCTAAGAATGATGTGGAGCAATGGTAATTAAGAATAAGTAACTAGAGAGGATGATTTTGCTGGCAGTACTTTTTTATGGAGTCAAAGTGGAAAAACCAAAAGAAGGAACTGTGATAGGAAGTAAGTTAAAAGTAGTTAGGTTGGAAGTCACTGTCCTGACAGCACTTCAGTACTTACAACAGAAAGCAACATGTTTTGGAGATTCAGATGTTAGAGATTCTTACAAGAAACTGAACTGAGTTAACAGAAACAARTTCTCCCACATATGCAAAACCTCAGAGGAATGGCCTTCCATAAATGTTTGTAATACTTTGAAGCATGCTATAAGAAAACTGCTACAGGTACCCTTGAGAAATCTCACTGAACACAGTAGAAGCAGTGAAGGGGAGGGATATGCATTTTCTCAGCCTTCCATGTGGTTATATATATTACCATATCAGTTTAAAAAAGAATTATGATTTGCATTTCTTAGGCTCCTAAGTTCAATGCCGCTAGGAAACCTTCAGGCACAGTATGAGTGACTAAGTAAAAGTCTCTTCATGTTGAGGGCAGGGAGAAGGATGGTGCACATTCCAGAACAGCCAAAAGCTATTAGACTCCAGTCTGATAAGCAACTATTCTATCACCTCAATGACCAGATGTTAGGTCATATTCCTATTTCCACTACAAAGCGGGTCCATTTCAACTGCTCATCATTATCTGGTCTTCTCTGTTTATAACAGTTTAACACAGCCAGCTAACTTGTATCTAAATATTGCTCAGATAAATAGACAGTACCATTTTCCACTCCAGGAGTCCCAAACCTTTTTATTATTATTATTATTATTATTATTATTATTATTATTATTATTATCTCATCAGAAGAATGCTTTCTTCCATAACTATTCTTTAGTTAGTATGACCTCTGTGAAGAAAACTGCTTGCCATTCTTTAGGTGTCTCAATTAGTGGATGTTCGTGTTTGTAAAATGTTCCCTTGTCACWCTCTTCCTTATTCAGGACACCTGGAAACTTAGAGTTGGCTGGTTGTTTTTATTCCAAGCAATAGTCAACAGCAACATTTACACATATAGTGTAACCAGCTAGAAATTGGTCTTCTATTTATCCTTTGTTCATGGCATGACACATCACTTTGCACCCAGGACTCACAGAAAAAAGTGAGGGCCCTCCTAGAACAAGGGAAAGCCCCCCCCTAAATAGAAAGAGGAAATTTTAATGCACATTTAAGTGTTCTCGTTTCTTTCTACAGTTGTCTCCTCCATATGCAGCAACAGGGCATTTTACAGAGTGTGTATTTGCAGAAACTCAGGCTCTACATTACATACTTCTTCCACACACACTTAGGAGGGTCCCAGTAGAATAGAACACAGAGAAAGAAAAGATGCTTTTAAATTATCTTAGTTTCTGTGGTATATACAGAGTCCAATCATTATAACAAGAAATAAATTCCCTGTCTACTATGTGTGGACCTTTCACAGCATTTCAATCTATGACAAACATTCAGTCTTTTGTTCTCCTATACAGGCCTGTGTATTCATTGCTAAGCCTAAGCACTTTATATAAAAGGCTTAGCTATAAATAGTTTTAGGTCCAAGCTATTGCTCATAAAGATACCACTTCTATTTGTTCTTCATTCTTGCTTGGAGCTTTATCATCACAGTCTGGGAGCTGCCACATTATTCAGAGCTTCTATACAATCTGATTTTTTCTGTACATTTTCCATAACTCTCATGGCTCCAGGATGTATTTTTCAATTTATATTTAAGGAGCTGTTGACTCCTAGGTTTCTAATATTTTTCCTGTATTCTTTTCATTAATAAATCATAAATATTGCTGGCTGATATGATGCATAAGTTAGTTTTGGCCTACCAACAAACTGCATACCCAGAGAAGATTCATAAACAGATACATCAATTGACCTGATTCAAGTTTTTCAACGTGTTATCTCAATCAATAGTTCTTCCTATGAAGTTTAGTCCTGCAAACCGTTAATTACCTTTTGTACAATTCATTGCAGCAGAAGACTCAACCTTAGCAAAAGAACTCAACCAGAATTTGAAGAATAATTATATGATAAGACCATCTGATTGTTCTTCAGCTAACAGTCAATATAGCTAGGTGTAGGATAATTAGATTCTTCAGGTCAGAGGTTTTGCATCCCCCCGCCCTGTTGCCTTGCTCTTTGGTACACTTCTACTCTCTCATTTAGATGTCAATGGTTTAAAACAAAACAAAAAAAGAAAAAGTTATAGTTGTATTTGAGAAAAATACCTTACAAACAGATCTGGAGTCCAGAGTTTTCTATTCACTGACACATTCAAGTTCTTTCTTCTGCCTTAGTCTCTCCTATACACCAACATGCCCAGCTCAGAGAAGAAATGCAAAAAAGCTTAGTTTTTAGTTCCCCAATAAATTAACAGAGAGCCTATCACAAAGCACGTTAGTGATGCTACTAAGCAAGCAGCACCAAAACTCAGAGAGAGGCTAAACAGAGAAAAAAAATAAAATCACAGATGATCAAAATGTTGCCTGAATACCAGAGAATGCCATCACAGCTGACATGGCCATGTGAGCAGTGACGAAGGAAGTTGGGCAAAAGGAAAGTAAGAAGAAGAAAAAAAAAGAGTTCATCTTCAAGCCTAGTTTCAGAAAGCAGGGCCATAACAAGAGAGACATTTTAGAAACACAGCCAAAAATTCTCTCATGTCGCTACTGACCTGAAACCAATCTGAACCAGTGACCTAGAGGTAACTGCCTCACACTTTCTCCTGCCAGTCCCCTAAGCTAGCCAATCCATCATTTTCTGCTTTCTAGCACCAATCAGTTTTTCCTTTGTGTTTTAGTTTCCTTTTAGTATTTTCTAGGACTTAATTTATTTTCTGTAAAGTTATTTTTGTTCCATTCCCCTACTACTTGCAGTCTCTTGCACAGCTTATTTTTAATCTCTTTTCTTTGTTTTTCCCTGTTGTTGATTTAGATTTCTTTTACTGCAGAAAGCATGAAATGTTCGTAGCTTTTCAGCCTCCCTTTCTGATAGACAAAACACTTAACTAGAACAGCAAATTTGATTCTGCTCAAACAAAATCCTTTGATCATTCAGGAAATGCTATGAATGTCATTTGTTTTCTGGAAGTATTTACTCCAAATTAAACAGGGCTGGTTTACGACCCCCCAGCTACATACCCTATCTTTTCATTCAATAAAGGAAGAAGATGCCTACTTCCCTTTTCTTACTGCTCCCTTGCTTCAGCCTGTCTTTTGGTCGTACATATACTTTGAGTTGAGCCTTTTTTTCTTTGCAAAAACATTTCCCCTAAAACTCAGGCCACTTGAAAAAAAAACCTAACAGCAAGGGAATGGTTATTTCAGCTGTTTCTATTACTCTTAGAATAGCACTTACCAAAGGAGAATATGCTTTCTGCCTGCTACCCAGAAAACTCCATCCATGTTAAATCCTGCTGACCGCTGAGGGTCCATGAGACAACAGATAGGAACTTCCAGAGGACTGCATTACTCTTAACTGTTTAATGCAGAGAACACAAACCTTGGACCCCTACTTTTGTTCACCTTCTATAGGCTAGAAAAATCTTTTTGACTTAAGTGCAAAACAGAACAGTAGTAGCTAAAATCAGAACTAGTTCATTTAAAATCTGTACCTTACATGTCATCAACTTAAACAGCAACACATAGCTGTATTAGGTAGCACAGTGACAGTATTGTCAATGGGCTGCACTCCAGACCCAGGCATACCAAGTAACTTTTATAATGAATTCTTCAGTTATWTGTCTTTGGCACTTTTTGGAACAAAGGGAGATTTGCCACAGATACGCTCCCAAGATATTACTCATGAAAGCCACCTCAGTGAAAATAAATGCCCCTTATCTCTGGCTTATCAGAATTATGAGAACACATTCGCCTTTCAGTCAATAGAGAACATTTGGTCTCACTTTGCAACATATGCCTCAGATCCATCTTATTCCTTCCCCAGATGCATTCATTTGAAATGGAATGAACATAAATCATTCTTGATGCCACAGAGCATTCATTCTGCCTTCATTCTAGACAGCACAGAGAGTATTCAGAGGAGGAGTTCATAAGGTTGTGCAATTAGAGTGGTCTCACAGCCATTTCAGCATCTGCAGTGACTACTGCCTTCAGGCTGGGACAGGCAACAGAACCCAGACCACAGACAACTGAATCCTGATGGGTAACACTCCATCACCTAGCACACGTGTTTCCTCTATGGTGGGGAAGAGACTTGGAGCCTCAGCATATATTTCAGTTATGCTGCCATTACAATATAGTTTTGTGTTCTGAAGTTATTGTAAGTAGGTCACACAGCAGTGATGACTTTTAGGATTGTCTTTAGCTACTCTATTGACTTTACTTCTGTATTTTAAAAAAGTGGAAAGCAGAAGGATCTAGGAAATGCATTCATGGATGTCTAGCTGGCACAAGTTTTCAGCATTCGGACCTATTTTGTTCCCATAGAAAATACTTGTACAGAAGTAAAGTAATAATTACATGTGTCAATGACTATACAAGAAAATATTCAGGTATCTAATACTCCCAGATGGATATTTTGCTTATGAAAGGTTATGAAAGGTTATGAAAGGTTATGAAAGGTTATGAAAGGTTATGAAAGGTTATGGGGGTTTTTTAAGCTAAGAAAAAAAAATAGAGGCATTTGTAACTTCGCTCCTATTGATAGTGCCTAATACCTCCCAGTAATTTATTTATTGTATTCTGTGAGACTCTATTTTTTGTGCATTTTGCAAATGGCACTAATGCTCTTCACGCGCCCCCACGTTAACTCTCATTTTCCATTTTACTGCTGGCAAAATTGATGCAATTGTTAGAGCTCCAATCCTAGCTCTTAGAGTAAAGGGGCTTAGAGTATTGTTTAAAATAAAGACAGAGTTCACTATCCAGATGTGTGCGCCTTTGTTTTGAGTTAAGACATGTACTTGGGGGGGGTTGGGTTTAGGGGGTGGGGTGGAGCAGAGAGCAGGGAGAATAGATGTTTCACCTATCTACTTATATTAAGGAGCTTAATGTCTTCTTATAACTAACCAAAGAGAAAGGCAGTGACAATACCCTCCAGTCTCAAAGAGCTTTAACTCAATCCACAACAATACCATACAAAAGACTTTGAAATGATTTCCATTGAATGTTGTCTGAAATGAATGGGGAAAGATACTGAATATACTGATATTTAGGGCAACTTTACAAAGGAGCTGAAATGCAGTCTTTTAAATTATGCCTGCTATTCTCTGAATGTAGGCCTTTGTTCCCTCTGTCTGCACATATAAGGTGAAATTTTCAGCATAAATCCAGACTGCAACCAGCTTTGCCTTGTGAAGGGACTCATGCTCTTAAAGTTCTTCAGTGCACTTTGAAATCCCCACCTGTACTTAACTACACCCTCAAAAGTTGGAATATTTACAAATAGCTAATGAGATTTCTGCACACAAATACAACTTCTGATGAGGTAAAAAAATGATTAAGAGCAAAAATGCAGGTGTAAATTAGAGGGTGTTTGACTACTTTATCTTTTGTGACTCCACCATAAGTATTTTCTGGGAGTACTGATCATTAAAGCAAATGATGATTAGGAGGATGGTTTCAAGGCATAAAAGCTTATCACCAAATTTCGCTGTTTTGAATACTTCCCTTAGTTTATCCCAGTCTCACGGGGATCAGTCTCATAWCAATTCTGAACTTTGGCACAGCTTTCTTCTCTCTAATTACAGGATGAAGGGAAATGCAGGCCCCTAGAAGTAACAAAGCTGGAAGGAGCAGAAATTGGAATTGATACCAGTCTGGGAAAACCATTTGTTTTTAAGTGCATACCTCAAAGTGGAAACAGGATTTTCTACTTCTGTGCAACTTCTAACCAAGAAATGAAGAGGTAAGTGATCTTTCATTTTACAAGGTCAATTTTATTATTTCAATTTGGGGRGAGAGAGAGAGAGTTTAAATTTTTGGACTGTGTTCACAAGCTCTACCTTGATCAATAGGAAAAGACCTCTGTCAGCTACTTATGGGAAGAGTGGGGTTTTTGATTTTCATTTGCAAGTCTCAAGAACTATTTTTCAGATTCACAGTTTATCTTTTTTTTTTTTTTTAAATGAGAAAAGAAATAGCTTTCTCATCAAGTCTTCAACATGCGTACTCTGCTCAAGCTTTCCCTGAATATTTGATTTTGGTGATCTCCATTAAAAAAAAAAAAAAAAATCTTCTCCCACATTCTCATTCTTTCACCCCCATTTCCTTATTCAAATGAACTGTACATCTTCTGTGGATCTAAACTAGCTTATCTGTCATTTCACACCAGTAGTCTATCTTTTGCCCAGCAAAGACTGCACAGGTAATAAGGGCAATCCCATCTTCCACTTTCCTTTCAGTAATACTGTCGCTTTATTATTTTTGCATTTCAAAACAGACAGCCCACAAAAACATCAGCTCTGATAAGGGGCAATATGTTTGGGCTTGCMTCAGAGTTAGATTTTTAAAATATTCTTTCTCTATTTCCAAAAGATTGTAGCTGAGTTAAAACAAGAGAGACCAAAACCATGAAAAACACAGATAACAGCTTTCTAGGCTTTACTTTCAAAATATACTAAAATCTAGTCTTTTTTTCTTTGTTTTAGTCTATCAGAAATATAAAGATATGAAGCAGATAATTGCTAAGATGGATATTGTAAAAAAATGGAGGGATGAATCATTGTACTTAACATGGCACAGACAGCTGTAATATGTGAGCACTTCTCACTTCCTGCTCCTATACCAACCACAGCACACAGACAAAAACTTTGCCAACAGATAACTATTTTGTAATCTCCATTTTCAGGTTGTTCTTAAGTTTCCCACAAACTCCTTATCTACATCATAACAAGGACACCAGAAGAATGATCTTGTGAAGATATTTCAACATATCAGGCTAAAATTTATAGATTCACCTTTATAGATATATTTATAGGTTAAATCTATAAAATCACGTCTGCAGTATTGCCCTAATTTATTATAAAATCTTATACCAAAAGCTATGAGAGTTATTTTCTGTGAGTTAGAAATGTTTATTTAGAATTAATCCACTACTTATCTATTTYGAAGTCCTGAATCTGTTCTAAAAACTGCACATCCCTTTAAAAGTGGTCAACATCAGCAAGCAATTAAAAGAGGCAGAGAAATACACTTATTCTGTTCTACCAAGCTAAGTCATTTTCATTTTTGGTTATTTTATAGATGGTTGGAGGCTATGGATAAAGCGGTGCATCCTGTCCATCAGGTAATGCTTTATTTATACAAGAAGCAGAACATGTAGAATAGAAGACAGAGACAGACGTATCTTGTACATGGTCAGGTGCAGACAGCAATACAGAAGCTGTTCCGAGCTACTGGGATGTGAATCAGCTCCAATCTAAAAGCCATATACACACATTACTGTGCCTCACCAAATGTGTTTTCCTGCCATATGGTGGAATGAATCAAAATGTTCCCTGTCCAGATATCAGTAGCTTTAAGCTGATTCAAAAACATAAAACAAGCGTAGCTGTGCTGAGAGTGCGAAGTCGGGAAGGGTAGTGTGCACAGTGCAGAGAAGACTCACTAGCACGTGGTCTGCAGTAGGTTCCATCCCAGGTAATACCTTTGGCATTAAGGGTAAGAAAGCCTATATACCCTTAGGTATTCCCCGCACATCTGCCTTGATTGCAAGCTACTTGATTTTTTGAGGCCATACATTGTTACATCTGACCGAATATTAGAAAGCGGGCTTTTTGGAGTTGTTCTTTTCTGTATTTTTAGAGATGAACACCAGATAAGGTAGCTGATAACCTTTTGCTCATCTCTCCATATCTTTATATAGCTATGCTGTCTGACGGCCACTGGGGCTGACAGAAACACAATCGTAATTGATCCTGAGCTGCTACAGATGGAGCTTGCTCARCCCAACATGATTTAGTACAAATAGTCGGCTGCTTTCCCCTGAACAGGGCACTGCAAAGCTAATTTTGGTATTCCCATGGTTAGAAGCAATCCCCATATGCATAGGGGTTACAGCTGCTTTAGCCTTCCCTTTCCTGTAATGTGGCCCCAGAATTCTTATGCTTTCCTCCTAAACATATATCTATCYTTATAAAAACATGCTGTTCACCTGTAAAGTCTTTTTTTAATAGGGTTTAGCTACTGAACTAGCTTGTTTCTTAGCAGAAAGAATGTGAGGCTCAAATGCAGAAAAAGCACTAATGTCTACATTTTTTGCAGAGAAACGCCATCACTAAAGGAAAAAAAGAAACTGACTTTAAAAAAAATCAGTAAAAAAATAAGAAAATTTAAGTTACAAATGATATTCTGCGTTAATGCAGTAGGGAAAAAAATCATTTTACTTTCCCTCCTCTCTCAAGACACATGAATAAGTCCTCCAAGCAGTATGCTTTAGTAACAGTATTCCTAACATTGAAAGGAAATGTTTGTTGTTTCTTTAATACCTTTTCCACTGTCATAAAATCAGTCATGCATACATTTCTTCCAGCTTTCGTTTTTATATGAAATTATCAGTGCAAAACTTTATTTGTGTCCAAGTATATCTGACCTGGTAATACTTCTTAAAAGAATATAAAGAAATCCAGATACCTGAAACAGCAAAAACAAATAATTTAAAATATTCACTGTGTACTCAAGCCAAAAGAATTTTAAAAAATAACCTGAGACAAAAAATAGAAAAAAATTGTGCATATGCACAAACACAAACAAAATCTTTAGTGTAACTTTCAAAAATCACCTGTAAAGTAAAAAGGTCTGACTTTGCACATACAAACTCTCATGCATTCACATCATGCATTTACAAAATAAGTTGGCTCCTTTCTCTGCTACTGAATCTTATTTTTGACTCCTTTATCTTTTTTTATTTTCATCTTTGAAGAAACAATATCCTTTTCTAAGGGAAATTTTGTTTTAATATGTTGCATTCATTGCCTAACTTTAGTCCTTAATGAACATTATATCCAACTAGTTCCTTCCTCTTGTTTTTAACTAGACTTTAGCTGAAGAAAGTCCCCCCCCCCATTTGCTATACAATCTGTTACTGAATTTTTAGAATAGCTAGTTTATTATAGTGGGGTTTGCATCAGAATGGTTTAACAGACTAATACACTGACACTATGTCCTCTTATTGAATCTACAAGGGTATCTATTCTATGAATACACCTAGTCCTACTGAAGTCATCTATTGCACTTTGCTGCAGTAAGTCCCAGCAGGTTTCCAGTTCACAGCAAAGAATACAGCTAGCTATATTTTTTCAGGTCTTTTCTCCATCACTAACTTGTCAAGAAATAGCATAAATAAATGCAAACTAAAACCCCAATGGAAACAATCAGGATGCTATTGATATCGCACACATTCTCCCCATGGACTTCAAATGACAATGATGCTGGTTGATGCAGAATTCAAAACATATATATTACAGATAAATAAAACACAGTAGGTTTTGTTGGAGAGGTCGAATTCCCTTTTATATTTAAAGGAAAGGAAGAAGTGCTTTAACCTCACATTAGAGAATTTGGTCTTATTAAACAACTGGTAATTTCAATTCTACTACTATTTATTTTGGCTTCTCTTATATAAATTGTCTATACATTGAAGGGGATTGTGTTTTCTCCCCCCTCAAAATGGCAATGGAATAGTTTTAGTAACTAAAAAGACTGTACTTTCTTGAAAGGGATTGGAAGGCCATCCCTAAGCACTTCATGTGTGGTAATGCTCCCATCCAAGTGTATGTGCTGTATTCTGGCCTCAGACACTCCTGCATTTCCTCTGGCATCTCAGAGGACACAGAGTGAACCCTAGCTTGCCAAGGTTACACAAAGTAAATTGCCTGCTGAAGCCAGCAGTTACCACAACAGTACAAAAGCCTTTTTCCTATAGCTTTGAAATATTACTGTTTCTACTGCCAGAACTTGAACTGAAARTTAAAATAGATGCAGAAAAACATTATTTTAAGAAGGAAGAAGCTGGTCACTATTTGCTATCATCAAGTGTATGTTTTTAATTGTACCGTGAGAGTTGTTGACTTTCCAAATTGCTCTGACAATAAAAGCTAATTTCCTAACAGGGGACTAGAGTTTGCATCTTTCCATAACAGCAAGTCCTCCTTAATGTCTTACCAGAAACTATTAATTTTGTGCTTACTTTATAGAACCACGTATGGGTAGATGTTACACTGCAYAACACCACACTGCCACCCTTGGCTATCAAGAACCCAGAGTGCCTGGGGCTCCTACACCAGCTAGACAGAAACAAGGACGTCTGGGTTCAGCACTACTGCATCCTGAAGGATGGCTGCTTGTATTTCTATGCCACTCTTCGCTCCACACCTGCCCAAGGTACAGATAACTACTGGATTGTAAATAACTGTTAAAGCAGGAATATTTCATTGCTGGTTCAAAAGAGAACTTCTAGCATTAACAAAATCCTGAGCAGCAAATTCACTCTACCTGTTCTACAAAGGTGAGGGTAGGAAGAGCAAACTTAATCTGTTCTCATAAGATAGCCTCTTCATTCTCCTCATGGTCCTTTCTTCACCTCATGCAGTCTGAATTATTTCCTAAACACAGCTAACCAGAATCTGTGCACTTTACCTCGAGAACGAACGTCTGTTATTTCCACTGAGGGCACACACTGCTGACAGCTGTCTGCTACTGCACGGTAGATAACATCCTCAGAGGGAGGGATATTATTAACTAGGGCTGGCTTCTCTGTGATTAGGCGGTTTCCACCTGGCCTTGGCAAAGAAGCTCCACCCAGTGACAGACCCGCTCTGCCTTCTGCAGCCAGAGATCAGTGCTGCAAGGGCTGCTCGTGGTGCTTTGCAGCTAATCTGCAAAAGCTGTGGTGCCCTTTAGCAGCTCTCCTGGTAACAGAGGAGGGTATCTGGCCACTCTTTGAAAAGTCAGGCTATTCGGAGTCAATCGCAGATGACCCTGTAGCACAGAAGCTAAGTTTCAAGTGCTAACGAGAACCTGGAACCAGCACAACTCTGAGAGAACTGGCATTTAATAAAATAAATAAATAAAAATAAATAAATAAACGTGCCCCRGGGAGAAGGGATGGGTCAGGACCTGTAAATTCCCCTTTCCTGGCCTAAGGAAGCTGGCAGTCAGAAGAGTCAGAAAAGAAGCTCTGTTGAACTCACGGCTTACCAATCAGCTTTCTGATCAAAAGGGAGAACTTTTCTTAGCATTTGTGCATTTTCCATATGATCAGTCAAGAGGCTTTCCATTTTATAGTCTCTCACATTTACATAGCACTATTCATCTGCAAAAGGCCATACATGGTCAGTGATTTCCTACTCATGTGAAACCGAGGCTAAGATCTGCCCAAAGCTAAGTAGCGAATCAGTGGAAAGAAAAAAAAATAGCTATTATATATTTATGACACTCAAGCCCATGCTCACGCTGCTAAATATGCCTCTTTGGTGTTTAAATATCCTACAACATACAAATTCTTCCATACTGTAGTGTTTTCTCTCTTGCAATTGCAGCTCGTTGTTGTTCTTTCCAATTTCACTACAGATTCTCACTCCCCCATGTAATTTTCAATGATGTAGCATTAGTTTGTTGCCCTTGTTACTAACTGTGAGAGCCAAAAAAATACACAACTTGAAGGAGCCAAAAAAATACACAACTTCAAGTCCGTAACAGAAATTTTCAACTGCAGTTGATCAGGTCCATAGGTCTTTTTGGCTTGGCACCATATATGTGTAAAGGGAACACCATTACAGTGAATTGACATCTGCAAAAAATATGGCTAAAATAAAAATGCCATGAAGAGCAACGTCTGTGYAATACCTTTTCTTCCTACTCAGCTAGTGTGGCCTGCAGCGGTACTCCAGTAACTAATGGGAGCATGTCAAATAAAGCCGACTCTGAGATTTTTTTAATTTTGGAATTCATATCATTTTCGTTTTTAAAGGAAAATAAACAAAAGCTAGAAAAAATATTTTGCCACTTAATATTATATGACAAGCTAAGTTATTTTGGGGAAGAAATCATTAAAACTATATTGCTGATTATGTGCTGCTGAATGACTGGAAGTTGGGAAGACTGTGCTAAATATGGTCACTGTTTTGGAACTGCACGTACAAACTAAATTGCCATATACTGATAGAGTGTATATACAGCCCACTCCATGATGCCAGTATCATTCTCATTTAAGTCTCTAATTCATATTTCACTTTTTTTAATGAACTGGAAGATAGACTGAGATAACTAGTATTTCAGTGTACATAAAATGATGGGTCTAAAGTACCTGACAGATTAAACGAAACTTTCAAGGTTTACTTGAAACAGCCTCTTGGTTTATTTGACTAAAATCAGCCCCCTGAATCTTGATAGGTGGCACTGTTTTCAGGATTGGAGTTTTGTGCACAAGAAACTGACTGTAGAACATACAATGAGGCTATTCTGAAAATTCACATCCATATTCCTTCTCAGTCTTAACTTTTAATATGGCTTTACTTTAACATAAATTCGAGTATGGCTACACTTCAAATAATGATGCAACAATGTCACTTGCTTACTAAACTGATTTCCTATTTTTGTAGTCCCATTAACACCTGCTGATTTTAAGGGCATAAATGCATTTTGTGCTCTGTATTCTCATTATATCTGTCAAGTCAGTTCTGCCAAAACAGAATGAACCGGAGTGAGTTTTCATAATGCAACAGAACTGTTTCTTCAGTTCCATTAACTTGACAAACAGATACATCTGCACCGAAACAAATGGGAGCACAAGCATTAACTGAGGGTAAATTCAGTCTGTAACAATGAAAAGGCTCACCTCCTGTACACTGCTTTTTGTCCAGAGTGAAGACCTTTCATAATGAAGATAAGGGGCAGAATTGCAGGAATTCAGCTGACCTCACAGAACTCCAATTGAATCGTAAACCTGGCAGCTGAGGAAAGTGAAAAATTTGCTCTAATTGTAAACAGAACACATCCGATCAAGAAATTTTTTAGACACAATAAACATGGAATTGTACACTATATTCAAGTCAACTTTCGAGTTAAAGCTAAACTCATGTTCTTCAGTCTACTGCTTTGCATGTAAATTCTGTATAATAGAAACACCCAATGTATGGAATCTGCAAATAAAATTTGTAGGAATTGTCAGTATGCTTGTAATTGACAGTAATTTCACAAACGGTGCCTATATTATACCCAATGCATGCTATTTTTTCTGTCCAGGTGGCCTTTATTTACAGGGCTATATTGTAAGTGAACAGTCTTTGGGCTCCAGGAGATCTGTAATTGAACTCAAACCTCCATCTGAAGAGTTTAAAACCTTCTACTTATGTGCAGAGAATGTGAATGAAAACAAAAGGTAAACTGAACTTTTTGTTTCTATTTTATTTGCCTAAAATTTGGGAAAGCAGGAACAGTATAGTTTGGGAAGATCTGGCAACAACTTTTCATTCTGTTTTCATTTGTTCCCCCAGATTTCCCTTTAATTCTAGCTTTAGTCACACTGCAGTACAATATGTTGGCACATGTGAGTCATCAGTTCTGTTATTGTCGATGCTGGAATTACAGCAAGGCTCAATTGCAGAGGTTCAGAAAGGAAGCTCAACAGGGTGCCTTCCACAACGATGCGTGGGTGATTACACTAAACAGAAAAACCATGGCACCTTTCACTAGAGAAGCTCAAACTAATAAAAAGTATACCTTCCTCATTCCTAAGGATGGTTTACTTCCAATAATGATCATTAGTATTAAGAAAGAACATTGGTCTATGAAATCATTTTCTAAAGGTGAATTCTATCATCATAAT
Source organism: Rhea americana (assembly GCF_003343005.1). Classification (NCBI taxonomy): domain Eukaryota; kingdom Metazoa; phylum Chordata; class Aves; order Rheiformes; family Rheidae; genus Rhea; species Rhea americana. The sequence continues at coordinate 1,254,918 of NW_028185495.1, read as the reverse complement.
CCAGCCAAATTCTAAATGCAGTCAGTGGGAATTCTACTTATGTAAAGCCTACTAATTATAGGATTTGTGTTTTAATTTAATGAACAAAAGACAAAGCTATTCAGTATTTTGGAAACTGGTGYTAAGACATGTTGCTATTATAGTCAGCTCCTTCACTTTTTGCCTCTCCCTGATCCACTTACTATCAGCATACATAGTAACTAGACTGTATAAACAGCATTTATAAAAGACCTGTTTCAAATGAAATAAAAGTGCAGTTGTTGGTCTTTCCTTTCTTCTAGGTGGATTACAGCTTTGAAAGCTTCAATTAACAAATGGTTACCCCTACACCAGGCAATTCAAGATTTCATGAACAGACCACTGGAGGAGACAAGGATGTGAGAAGAAAAGAAGTCATTTTCCCTCAATTTCTGTTTTTCATTTAAAATTTCGTGTTATGTCTTGTAATGACTCATCTCAAAAGATGCTCTAGCTGCAGGTAATCTTTAGCATTGCTATATATTCACATTTTTGTAAGCATTAGTAAATAAAAGCAAAGCAATGTTGCCTTCTTTGTAGCAATTTTTATTTTGTGTTTCTACTCAACTGTAAGATCCCTTGGCCAAAAGATAAAGTTACTTTGGCTTTACAACAGTAAACTGTCATCAACATTTACCTGATGCAGCCAAAGCAGAAAGCACTGGATTTTAGTATATATTTTGTTCCATCTGATGTTTTCTATCTGCATCATTTTTTTGTTTTGCAAACACAACTTTTGCAAAGCCTTCTGCTTTTTCCACCCAGCTGTTTCATATCTGGGTTTGCCTTGAAGTTTCTAGATGGTGCCAAGCTCAAGGTAGGGACAGGCCAAGCTGACTGAGAGAATAACAGCTACGTACCATTACAGCATGACTTGGGGAAGGGAATAAATTTGTATGATTTGGATGAAAACTTTTTTTGTTCATTTATATTCTATCTTAACATAAATTTTAATTTCAAAAAGGTTTTGATTTGGCCATCTTCCATCACAGCCTATCACATTTATGGAGAGAAATCARTCTGAGAATCCAAGACACTGTTTCCTCCAAAGTTGGCAGTAAGAGACAGCATCATAAATCTTCATCAAGGACATCACGGTTAGACTAGACATCAGTGGTACTTACAGCTGATCATATACATACTATTCTGCATTATTCTATAACATTAAAATAATTCTTCCAATGAATCTGCATATTCAGTTACCAAACTTCCCAAAATATGAATTCAAATAAAACAATAAAGATTAGTTCCAGTTACTTATTGAATCAATGTGCTAATTAAATATCTCACCTTAAGAGATTTACAATTTAATGCTGCAGTAAAGTACAGAAAGGAAAACAGAACTTGGTACAGAGAACAAAAATTGCCTGTTCATGAGCTTCTATTACAAGGTTGTGGTATTTGATATTTTGTGAAAATCCTTAGACTCTGAGATCACTCGAACACACGAGAACCTCAACTACTGCTAGCCTTTGTCGTCAGCCTGAAAATGTGGAACACAATGACAAAAAAAAAGCTAAAAGGCAAGCGAAGCTCCCCCACCCACCACAAACGGTTTTTTTTAAGCCTCTCTACATTTAAGCCAATCTGAGGGAGACCAATTCATTAGCTCTAAATGCTTGAAGCAATATTACTTCAAAGGAATCTATTAAACAGTCCAAGTGGTTTGCAGCAGTGGTTCAAATGGTTTAATTCGAAAATAAGAATAGTTAAGTAAACAGCGTAAGTGCTTTTCTCAAATCATGTACCAACCCCCCACATCTTAATACATTTCCCTCAAAGCACACATTTGTATAAAATAAAACATATAAATGTATTTGAAAGCAAGTAACCTTGGGCATCATGGTCATGTTCTACATTTATCGCTAGTATTTTGAAATTTTTGCATTCAGAAATGAAATTCACATTTCCACTACAGCTGTTAGAAAAAGTACCACAGCAGGTATAAATGGCTTCCTCTTATTAGTCTTTTGCATGGGAAAAATAACACATATGACCATGCCTTGCTTGGGTCAAGTATAAATGCTATTGACTTGAGACTAATAGCTGTTAACATCTCCTGAGAAATAGTTCTCCGGTTTAGGGTTACTGTTTACAGCTACTAGATTCCTAGTTTACAGCTAGGAAGCAGAAAAGAAGTAATAGGTAAAACAAATGCAAATGAAAATAAACAGAACAAATACAAGCTCCATTAAAAAAGCTACAAAAAAAAAGAGTACAGTGGGGCTTGCTGGCAGCCCATTATAATCTTATTTGGGCTCTGATCCGATCTCCCTCTGAGAGCTAGTTGTTTCTTCAACTGTTACTAGGTTACTGGAAACACTTTTCTTCTTTAACAAGTGCCACTGAAGCCATCCTCAGACAAAATGAGAACATCCCCACACAGCTTGCTTGTGCAAAGCTTTGAAGGCACACGTGGCACAGCGAACTGACAGCGATGAAAGACTCAGCAACCTCAAAAACAAGGTGCAAAAAGAAATGCGCTGACCAGTGCGGGTAAAGGTTACAGGACAAGGCCTTTTCACTTATTATCTCATCAAATTTTCACCATTGTAAAATGCTTCATAAATAAGAAAAATCTCCTGCTTTGACTCCAAAATTTCAATAATTTCCAAAATATTTTAATATTACATTAGCGATTTGTGCTTTAATTGCTTGTATGCATGTATTTGTGGTAGGTATGAAAATTTGAAAATGTGCTTCCTCTCAGTTGGTGCAAGTCAAAGCTGCCTCAAAAATGTCTCAGATGAAGTCAATACAAATACAGTGCTATAAAAATGTACAAGTAAAGAAAGACTCAAGCCCATATTTTATTTCTGTTTTAGGGCTGCTTATACTGAAATGGACAGTAGAACAGCAGAGTTTATTGAAATCTCTCAGTTTGATGGACTCAATGACTCTTTTTTGTGTTTTTTTAGACTTCCAAGATTAAATAAAATGCATAAATGCAGCAACTTGTACTATTAACTTACCTTTTCTCAAATGACCATAAACTTTTGAAAAAATGAAAAAGAATGTAAAAATAATTAAAACACTTCGCAGGCTAGATACAGGAATTTTTTAACCTCAGAGAAATGAGGATGAGCCAAAGAAAAGCTTTCGTATTGAGCTGAGGCTGGTTGCTTGCCCTGCATTAGAGCAGGGATCAGAGCAGCCTACAGGCTGTTCTCACTTTCCTTTTAAGCAGCTACAAGGACGCAAGCTGTCAGCCAGCCGTTTTCATAGCACCCTCCTTCTCCTCACRTTATTAGCAGGGCTAAAAGCACTTTGAAAAGTGTATGGAGGTATTTCTGATGGTTTGTTCCAATGATGTGAAAATTCTCAGCAGAGGAATTAACAAGATCTCGAGTGTAGTAAGCTATAATTACTGTGTCTGATTTTATGGCTATTCTTACTTGTATTCACACTGCTTCCCAGACAATATTTTCCTGCATTGTCCTGGGATTTCTTCCTGATCTACATGCATTGTCCAAAAGGGATTTTTTTGAACATTTCCAATGCACTTATGACTTTTTTCCCCTATGGTATTTCACTTTCTTCTGGATTTTTAATTACATGTGAGATCTAAAGCTAATTGGATAACTGTAGCTAAAAATAGCAATGCATGTAATTCAGTGTTCATACATGTACTTTGTCAACCTAGTTCTGTGATCTCCTTGCCATTAAGATATATTGCTTACCTTTTCATGTTTTATTGACTTGTTTTCCCCTCTGGGTTTTTTTTCCAAAATACCCAAGAAGTCAAGAATTATTTTCCAGATTCTTTTTGATGCACCAGTTTGTTTTTTTTCTTTACACTTTAATCATCTGCCTCAAAGCTGTAGTTACATTTGTACATTATCAGCATTTTGAAAAAAAATAAAAATTCCATTTCACTATTCCAAGTGTTTACCAGGTACTTTCTGTATTACTGCAGCTCTCCTGCTGAAGTGAATTTAACATTCATTTAACATCCAGTTACCACAGGATTTGCCATGCTAGGTCAGACCACCATTTATCAAATTGAGAATTCTGCATCCTGAGATGCACCAGACGGAGGCAAAATAAATAAATAAATCCGTGCACAGCAAATTGTCCRTTCCTGCACACAGAGGATAAAAATCCTCCCTGAAGCTTATAGCAATCAGCTTACACCGTCAAGTATGAGATATGGTTCTCCGAGCTCAGCATACATATGACTACAGGACGAACGTTAGTCACAGTCACAAAATCAGCCAGACCTTAAAAAAAAAAAAAAAAAAGTTAACTCTACAGCCTTTCTACAACAAGTCACATGGTATTTTTTATCATGAAGTATTAATAATTTCTTTTCTATAGTAAATGGCCATTTCCTTAATTATGCAATAATGTCTTCTCAAACTAGCAGGCAGAGTAACAGAAGGACACTCAGGTTGCTCACTTTACCCTTCACTGTCCTGAACAGCTATTCAAAACATCTGTCAAAACCTCTTTATATTAGGGGAAGTGTAGCCGCCATGGACCAAGTGCAGGGAAAGGCAATAAAGTCATTTGGATAAGGAGATTTATGTAGAAGAAAGAAAGAAAAAACATTCTGAGCCTCTTGGCCAGTGAAAGGGTAAGGCACTGGATAAGGTTGTTTGAGGGAAAGATCATAGTTGTTCAGTAAAAAGTAACTTTTCCCAAGGGAAACTTTGCACCTACTAAAGCTACCAGAATAAGAGATGGTAAGTCTGGTTAAATGTGGGAGTCATTTTCTAATTCTTTCAGCTGGTAACAGTCTTATTGTACAAGCTACTAGCTTAACCGTTACCCTCATGCTCTTCCTGGGCGTGAGGACAACGTACCACAGCACAAAGCACGGTGGGACACCAATGTCGCACTGAAGTACTACTGCGCGTCCTATGTCCTTACCATTACGCTTGAAAGCTGAAGGCCGAAACCTGAAACCTGCTGAATACACCAAACCCAGTGAAATACAYGGTCCCTTTCTCCTCTTTGTTGAAACTTCAACAAATGATTAAAAATTAGTAGGATTATGCTTATGGTGCTTAGCACTTTACAGAATCATACCTGTAAGAGCAGTTTCCATCCTACTGATTACAGCTGTAACTTTGAGACATAAATCAACACCACCATGCCTTTCAAGTTAGACTAGATCACATTTACTACAGGATTAAAAAAAATAAAAACAAAAAGATCTGGGTTTAAAATTGGTTAGAACTGATCTAGATAAAAACTAATTAGAGAACACAGAAGTTTTCTCAATATCATTTCATCTCTAGCTTATAAAAGATATATATTAAGAAAATCCCTTTAGAAATGTYGATTTAGTAATGATGTTTAGTAACTTTTCAGTATAGACGTATGAGAGTTAATCTATAATGTGTCTTATGAGGGATCCCTGTAACTAAAACATAAACAGAAGCGCACTGTTGCTTTAGAAAAGGTTTTAAATAATTAACTGAAATGCTTTGGCTGATACTCCGAACATCAACAGAAGACCCGTGAAGTTAAAAAGCACCCGTGTGAAGTCTCCGAAACATGAATGTCCGGGACGCTGCAGGCTGGCACTRCAACGGCATGATTTGCTATCGATGCAGCCTGGCTCCCGTTCGCCAGCCGCTAAACCCAGAGGAGAAAGCAAAGTCAGAAAATGCTTGTAATTAGTTGCAGTTACCATTTGTTTATTGCATAATTGGAGAAGTCACTGTTTCCTTTCAACAGTCCCGAATTAATGGAGAAAAAACTTCAAGAGGTCATTTCAGGTCAGTGACAGAATCCAGATAAAACACCCGCGGACCTCGGACCACCACGTTGCCAGYGCAACGCAGCTCCGCGCCTTAGTGAAAACTTGACATCCACGTTTTCAGTAGAAAAGACAAAATATACCTCCAAAAAGGCTTTCATCTTGATGTTTCCAAACTGCTCCTCAGCTTAGGAGGAGGAGGATTAGGGCAAACACGAGTAAAAAGCTGCAGAAACAACCGTGGCAGCTTGGCTGTTTTTCCCCTTAGGTGCTTGTTGCCATCCTCAGCCGTGGAGTAGATACATGTTAAACTGCCACATTTTATGAGCCAGCAGAATGGATTGTGTGATAACTCCTCGCTCTCGCTAGCGCAAAATCAGCTGGGTTAGTTCAAATGGCTGCTGACAGCTTTGCTTTTATCTTCATAGGGAAAAATGTTGGGAGTAGAGCGAGAAAAATATGATAATGGGGAAAACCCTACCTCTATCCTGAGAAATACAAGTCTTTCTTGCTCTTCTTGTGGTACTGAATAAAGAGAAACACTCTTTGAATGAACATTAAATAAAATATTATTTTTTCAAGTCCTCAGGTTATTCCAGCAATTGCAATAGAATGTTATTATTTTTACACATTTCAAATATGAACTCAGCAAGGCAGAGACGCAAAAAAAAAAGTAGACTGGAAATATTCCCGAAGAGTGGCAAAAAGCTGGCCCCCAGACATCAGACTGAAATCTTACCTGATGTCATTTTTTTTAAAATGGAGATACATATTTTGCAACGTAAGGGAGCAGGATGCTGTTTTAGCCACCAAGGAGACAGCACTCAGCCGTGACTACTGCCAAGCCGTTCTTCTCCAAAGGCGGGGGGAGTTCAGATTTTAAGTTTTATCTGAGTTCCCTTTCAGGTTTTAAGTTTTAGTCCCATTTTAGCTTTTGCTACAACTCTTTCRGAAACAACCGTGGAAGGGGAACCTGTGGGCTAAGCGAGTTCACTGCCGTCTCATGTCACCAAGAGATCGGCACAGCTGCGCAGTCACTGTGTTGCCAGCATCTCACCACGGGTCGTTTGTTTGCAGTCAAGACTTTGTATTTATTGCTAGATACATCTGCATTCAAGGTTTTCCTTTCACTGCCAGGAAAAGGGTAACTATACTGAAACCAGAACGCTTCCATTAGCAGAGTATGAAATTCTGCTGAGAAGAAATCGGGTCATGTACTTGAAGCATGATTTATTCAGATGGTTTGCTGCACTCCAAATGGAGACCTTTTTCTGCCCTGCTCAGCAGAAAACATGCGCAAGGTTCTGCAGAGGGAAAGCCGCAGAAGGTCACCGATGCATTTTCCACAAAGGGCTGAGTTATTTAGCAGGAGATACTTCTGGGCCACAAAACCATTTCTGCAAAACGCGTAACACCCTTCTGTAACTCATTTCTGAAGGACACGGGGGTATAGGTTTTCCCTTTCTTTCTCCCAGGTCAGGAAATCTTATTTACTGCGAAGGAAAACTCATTTTAGTGGGAAATATTTTTGCATTWTCCAGAGTTAATCCACCTTTCAACCACACTAATGATGAGATACGYGTTAGCCAAAGCTGCAAAACACTGCAGCACTCTAGGACAGAGATCTGACTGCTAATACCCAGCCTTTGCTGACATACCAACGCTCCTGCCCATTCCCTCTGCTGGCGTTATGCCCATTTGCAAGATGACATGCTAATTTTATCTGAGTGGAGGCAAGGAAGGATTTCAACAGCATGTAGAATTTGACATTTCTTATTCAAGATGATCTTCTCAAGGGCAACTAATGCCAGCCAAGACAGATACTTCATAACAGAAAGTCACGTGCTGATAGAGCTGGTAAAATACTTTTTTTTGGGGGGGGGGGATGGCTTTTACCTGAAAGTTTCATCATTTAGAAAAGTACCTCCTATTAATAAAGATAATCAGAAAAAAAAATCAAAGTGATTCCTTAACATTTGAGGACACTYAGATTTTTTGAAAATTGTACTTTGTGTTTTTCTCATTTGTATATTACATTAGAGTACTTTATACGTAGTCAGTTGTTGCAGTGTATAGCGTAACACCTATTTTTATAATCTACAGCTTAAGGCTTTTCCTAATTTTACGTTGCTGAGAGTAGCTGTTATTTCACAGCAGTTGAAATGTCTTATTTTCATTACAACAAACTGGAAGCACGCTGATTTGGACAAAATGGGGTTGAAAAGCTGGTTTAGAAGAACAGGTATTTCAACGCAGATCGGAGGTAACCCTCGTTAYGCTTTAAAAATAATAAAATATTTCAGCTGTGAATTAATTTCTACGTYTCTAGATGAGAATGATCAGAAACCAACACTTGGAAGGACATCCTGCAATAAAGCTTGGCCATACCTGCCCCCGGCCAACCTCTGTTTCTCGTGCCCAGCTGGAAGCGCAGCGACCGAGAAGTCAAACTTTTAAGCACTGTCCCGAGCCTTTACCTAATTATTCTTTCTTCTACGGCTGTTTTGAAATGGTGAAGCCCAAGCCGCCCAGGTCCCGTGGGTCCAGGTCCCGTGGGTCCGGGTCAGGCCTTTGGCCAGGTCCTTGATCCTCCCACGGCGCCACCACTGTAGAACGGACGTGTTCCCGTTTGCCAGCGACGCGCCCCGCGACTGACGACTTCCCTGTACGGAAACCTGCCAGTGCTCGTGCATTCGTCAAATCACGTGGACCGAAAGGTTGCAGGGAAAGCCTGCTGCTGGCCCAGGGAACCGGGCAGCAAAAAAAACGCTCTTAGAAGAGCTCAACATTAGAATACATAYATATCCCGAAATCGCTCCTCCAAATAAGCAATGGCCATAACTGCTCCAAAGACGTTTGTGAAACACGAGCGGAAATCGCTAACTGGAGATGAGGTGGTAACGGCCACGGAAAGAAAAGCCAGGCTCTGGCGGGCAATACGCCCACGGCACGGTGGGGCCAGTGCCGGAGGCGGCAGCACTGCCCCGCGCCGCGCTCGGCGCCCGCTGCAGGCCCGGTGCCGCGTGGCGGCCCGCGCTCCGCGCTTCCTTGTACGCTAGAGATACCCCGAGGTGCGATTCCCAAACAAAGCTGCAAAACAGCCTAGATTTTGCCAGTGAAAGGGATCTCGCTCCAGGGAAACAGCGAGGCAGTCTGCTGAGGGAAGGGATCAGAGCGCTAAGAGCTACCAGGAAAGAATAAACACCCAAGCTCAGGCTGGGAGAGCCCGAGAGGCAGCCCCGGCTGGAGCCGCAGGCATTACAATCCCGTGTCAGAGACGGCGTGGAAGCCGGGAAGAAAAACACCCAGTTTAAAAACTACAGTGCAAAGCTACAGGAAAAAAAGAAAATTACATAGTCACCACCAGCTAAACAAAGCGCAGCAGTAGGCACAGCGGCATCCGCGCGACACAGACGCCCAGCGAGGAGGAGGATTCTCACGGGGCGATTTTAGGAGGGATAGGAAAATACCTGGAGATACCCGTGCCAGCGGCACGCAGGCTCACGCGAGCCTGCTCACGCACGGGCTGCTGCTTCCCAGGCGGCCAGACCGCGCGCGCTGCTCCGCCAGCCGCCTGCCATCGCCGCGGTCACGCTATGAGATCGACGGGCAGTTTTAGCTGCGTTGCAAAGCCAAGTACCACGTAATCTCAATAGTATCGATAAGCAGTAATATCAGAGCAGAGAAATATGGCCAGATGCCTCTAAAAATCGCTCCGGGGGCCATCTGCGGGAAGCAATGTAGGCTGTAAATATGACAGGGAAGCGAAAGGAAAACGCTGTCGCTTTGAGCCGACAGTGGTGGACCTGTAGGAGTCCCACCCACAGCAGCAAGCTGATCCCGCCGGGTATCCTCAGCGCGAAAGGAAGAGTCACCTGCCTCCGTCAAGCAGAATAAAAGGATTCAGAAAAGGACGCGGTCACGTAGAGGAGCAGCAGCAGAGACCCTTGCTGCCTCCTCACAAAAGCACAAGGAAACGTGCAGGAGCCCCAGAAAAGCCACCGCGCAGAGAACTTTTACAGGGACTTTGGCAAAGATGGGAAATCAGGCGGGACCGAGAAGGGGGCGCGCGAGCGGCCCACTCGCGGCGAGGAGCTGATTTAGCACAGACGCCCACCCCGCGCCCCGGAGCGGAGACGGGGCTGCCCACTGCCAGCGACTCAGGACACGCACCTATTTSATCAGAGGGAGAACAACTCGCTGTTTCTGCTTTTAGGAAGGGATGTGACGTACGGAGCGGGACGAGCCAGCGCTAGCCGGGCTGCCGGGAGCCACGGAGCATCGCTGCAGCGGCAGCTCCATCCCCAAAGGCTCTCTGCTGCAGCCCTCCCCTGGGGAAAGTGCTAAGGAGCAGGCAACGAACATCGGACCGTAAACCCACACCTTAAGAACCGCTAAACAGACTGAATGCAAAGCTGAGGAGAGCTGATTTTCCTGCATTTAATAGCCGTTGGCTCCTGCACGGCCCCAGCGAGACCCTGAAAGCCGTTAAGCAAATGCCCCAAACCAAGGTTACAGAAGGGATTTGACAATTTACAGGGAGAGCCAAGTGTCCTCCCAGACTCTGCACAGTCTCACAAAACCCTTGACACAGCCAACCCCCYGCTGCAGAGCTCCTGAAAGACAGAAGAAAGCTGATGCTCTCCTAAAGTCCCTACAAACCCGAAGAGCAGTTAGAGGTGCTGTTGGCCGTACGGTTTTGGCATGGCGGGAGTAGGACGTGTAATAAATTGTAACTATTTGTTCATTGTTTAGAAGGAGGTTTTACAACAATCAGGGTTGAGACATGGTGTCAGACAAATAAATTATGGTAAGCACAAAAGCTTATATGACCCCTTGTGGAACCAGTGTCGGGGCCCTAGCTATCTTGCAGGACTATGAAGAGCTGAAGCAAGCAACAAGCTGCTCTGAGGTTTTGAAGGTAAAAGGATAAAGAAAAGATAAGCAGGCGCCTGTAATTTTCTCACAGAACAGCACCCCAAAAAGGGAGTCAACGCAACAGATAAGCAAACCCCTGTGATCACTCACAAGGATTCAAACCAAAATAAAGAGACAGAAGACGACCACGGCCTTCCTCTCCACGACCACCAGAGAGCTTCAGACGACCCCCCCAGCAACTCACACATGTGCAGGACGCACCGGGAGATTACAACGCGGACTATAAGGGGGGGACGGTGTGTGAGGGAGGCGCGCGCCGTTGGCGGAGCTGAGGCTCCCCGGCCGCCCAGCGCTGTTTTGCTTGTGGCTGCTTACTTAATTAAATAAATTGTTCACATGATTTAACAAACTCTCTGTATGAATTAACCTCCAAGAGAGTAACTTATGACAGACGCAGCCAGCAGCACGCAGCTTTTGGCAGCAGAGTCACGACAGACACCGGGGAAAGGCTCAGGCCAAGAGGGAGCTGCCGGGTGAGGTCTGGGGAATGGACAGACTTCGTTAGCTCGTCCTGGAATAAAACCAATGCACAGGCAGCTATTAGAGAGCAGCAGGATAAAGCCTCCGAATAATACAAATAAGCAAGTTTCTATCCAAAAAAATTCACTGATGATGGCAAGTGCACGGGTCTCACCTATATCCCCCAATGAGCAATACTGATTGCTCCGTGCAAGAAGCTGGGCAACCTCAGCTGGCAAAGGCTCCCCTCGTCCCCACGGGAGGTGCCAGGCGACCCAGCAGAGCACCAAGCCGCCCCAGGTGCCAGGCGG
>NW_028185495.1:1199605-1243381 GCF_003343005.1 Rhea americana | reverse complement strand
GAAGAACAGAAAGATTTTGCCTTGTACCAACAGGCAAGGGACTGCGAGCAGCGGCAACATGTTGTGCAAAGGGCAAGGAGAGGCGCCGCGGAGCGCCGAGCGCCGGCATCAGGCGACGACGGTGCTTCCCCAGGGCACCGAGTCCTGCTTGCCACAGGCAGGGGAGCAGGGACCGAGCGAGCCCGAAAGCCCAGCTGGGAGCTCGCGAGGGGCGGGGGGGACCAGAAAGACCGTGGTAAGGGAGGACGACGGAGCCTTTCGCTCCCTCCGAACCACGCGGCCGGGAAGAGGCCGAAAGCGGAGCAATCGCAAGGGGCTGCGGCCGCCGTCGCAGGGAGGGCGACTGTCCGGCATCGCCTGGGACCGGAGAAATACAAACGCAAAGCGGAGCGGACGCGCTACGCTGTCTTCTGCGGCGTCCAGACCCTGCTCAAAYTCAGCACTGAAGGGAAATCCGAGCACAAGGCATCTTCACCCACCACAAATCCAAAAGGGAACAGGCAACGCGGGAGGTATTCTCACTTTTAAGTAGAGATAACACCACCTTTCTTCTCTTTTGTCTCTCTAATCCATTTTATATTTTATGATATTTGGAGCACAGAATCTGCTTAYTATTCACATGCAGAGAATCTAGCTTGAAAGACACTGCTGCCATAAAACAAACATAATAAGACGACAACAACAAAAAGGGAGAAAATGGAAGTAATATTCATTTGTACCACATACAGAACTTCCTCACATTGCCAGGACAAAAAAAAAAAAAAAAAAATCTAAGATTAAGCTAGAATTAACCTACAAATCAACTAAAATATCTCTACACCACTGCTTTCCAAGGATCAAAAAGGCCTTAGTGCCTGGGACCTGCGAGAAGATTACGATTAGTAAACGTTGATTGCTCCTGAAGGTGAGCATGGGAAAAAGAAAGACCGCACACATCTGACGTGATGGAAAATGGCCTGCACTTTAAGAAAAAAAAAAAAAAGAAAAGCTCCGGGTGCTGCTTTGCTGAGGCAACRATTAGTTGCTGGAAGGAATAAGGGAAAAGGTCTGTTCTTGAAGATGCTTAAAAAGGTGTTTAAGGAAGGAGCAGCTTCTTCCCTCAGACTCCAGTGCTCGGCCGGTGACCGCTCGTCCCTCTTCCCGGACGCTCTGCAACTGCTGTAAGAAACCTGCTTTAATGTCCAAACCCGGGGTCAAAATCCAACACTCGCTATCAGCACCCGCAGCTGGTCAGGAGCACAGCTCTGGCCTCAGTGAATTCAGGTCAGAGGCAAATAATAAAAATAGAGCCAAAAAAAGTCATGTTCTTTTTCAAAAAAAAAAAAAAAACTTTCTCTTTTTTCATTTTTCTGTTTTGCAGGTGGTCGAATGCAGCAGGCGCAGCTTTGTGAAAGGGCTTTTATACACCACTACGTTATTTTCAGCAGGTTTCGCGTTATTTTCGGCATGGGTTGAGCCGAGGCTCGACGGTTTGAAACCCGCAAGCGCTTGCCACACACGAGCAAAGAGGCAGCGCTGGAGCCCGAGCTTTCTCTTGAAAACCTGCTCTGGGGCCGCGGCGAAGGGAGTAACAGAGCACCRGGCCTCTGCTCGCCCCTCTCTGCTTTCGGGTCACCCGCTCGCCCGTCCGCTCCGAGCGCCGGCGSGGCGGGAGAGCGAAGGCTCCGCAGGAAGGTCCCCGGGCGGCCGCTCGCCCCGACGGCACCGCGGCGGCAAGCGAGCGCGCCTCAGCGAGCTCTCGTACCCGTATTTTGGGTGGGAGCACGCTACGTGATTGATTTAGCAAGTGTGAGACGGTCTTACTAGGAGCCCGTGCCCGCCGGGACCGCTTCGGCGCGTCGCTGGTCACAAGCGGTCGTACGGCGCCTGACCCCACCACGCTCGCAGAAGTCACCCTTCTGCCTCCGCCAGCAGCTGCGATACAGGTTGGTTTAAGTGGGGAAACAGATCTGCTCCTTTGCTGGTTCTTTCCCCTCCGCATCACTTCGCTTTCTGTTACCTTCCCTCTCTCCTGGTACGCAAAGGGATCGCAACTGAGAGCGAAAATTAGCAAGCATTAAGCGCTAAAATCACYCTTTAAAATCATTTATTTATTCCTATGCAAGAAAAGGTTTAGTATAGCTACAACACGKTTTTTCCGGAGGTCTGGCTGCTGGAGTAGCTTGCTCTCCAGCAGCACTTCAACATTTTTCCCTGAGGCAYGCAGGAAGAAGATTTTTCTCAACGAAAATGCTGGCTTTGCCTCAGAGGGGAAAAAGCTCTGAAGTCAAACATGGGTATGTAGAACGAGTGTCAGGAGCAAGCCGTTCGTGAAAGGGCTTGTGGTCCGTTACCTAAACGCATTCAGGCTGCAGAGCAGGAGCAAATAATTTGATACAGCAAAAGTACTGAAGTACATGCTAAAAAAAAAGAAAAACAAAGTGATGGTTTCTGCAAATTGAGCCGTCCTCAGGCGCCAGTCTAAACGGAATTACTTACTGATTGCAAGCGCACCGTGCTTCGGCAGGACCTCCCACATGGCTTTGGGGGCGAAAGCCAAGTGACAGCCTTCCTCACCGTCACGGCAAGCGGCTGCCCGTCAGCCTCCGAGCGTACGGAGGGCTTGCTAGGGCGATGCCAAGCAGCAGTGGCATCTTCCAGGTTCGAGTCTGCWGCCTCCTGGCCGCAGCGCTACCTCCACAACCCCGGCCCTGGATATCCCAGCCTAGGAACAGCAAACTGCTCGGCCCCGCTTGCTGAAGGAAGAGGTGCTGATGGTGCAGATGGAGGCCCGGCTGCTCGGCRGGGGAACACGTCCCCACAGCTCGGGAAGGGAGAGGGGCTGTCCGAGGCAGTGCCACAGCACAGCTACGGGGGATCATGGMGGGACAGGATGCTATAAAAAGGCAATATTTTCCTTTAGGCTCCCACCAAGCCAGGCCCAGAGTTAAATCCCAAGAAGAGCAGCAAGAAAGCAGAAGAAAAAGCCCTCATTAGTGGACTTTATGCAACAGCTTCATTAGACCCAAGCTTAGATCAAGTACATCCCTCCCTGATCTCTTTTTCACCAAATAGCCGCTGGTGACAGCAGAAGGAGGGCTGCAAACGCTTGTGCGGCACCTGCGATGCTGCCGACTGACTGAACAGGGGACTGTCAGAAGTAAAAGCATGAAATATCAACTGGAGCCACAGCAGCCTTGTACAYGTGGTGGATCAAGGACAGAAAAGGCACCATGACGCATCCACAGCTTTCCGTAACGTGCCTATGATTTGCAAACCCAGATTAATGCATTTTCCCTGCCACACGCTGCCTCATCATACAACAAATAAGATCAAACACAAACGAGAGGACGGCCACCCTCGTAACCGCAGGAAATGAGGCTGCAGGTGAGGCAAATGCCGTGCATCAGTTCCTTGGAGGAAATGAATTTTAAGGGATTTGGAGATGATTAGGACAAGCAGCAAGCAGAGGGATGGATCCGAGGTTAAGCGAAAATAGAAAGTACTAACCTGAGACTACAGGGAGGCAAAGATAAGCGGCAAAACAGAAGGAGCATGGGGGCAGGAGCAGACCAGGGAAGAGAAGTAAAGCACATGCAAATGGAGACTTCCTGGAGCACAAGGAGGACGCCAGCAAAGGCGTCCAAGGAGGTGGTAGAGTAGCAGAGCTACGGGATTYGAGTCCTTTAGCAAAGCTGCTACGTGTGGACAGAGGCAGCAGGGCTGACAGAAGTATGAAGTGAGCAAATAACATAATTATAATGATTACATGCACAGAGGAGACGACTCTAAAAGTCTGGGGTGGTGATGGGGGAGGAGAATGTTCTATTTTGGCAGATTATCCAGATTTGAGAGAGCCTGTCTCCTTCGTATGACGCTGATTACGACCAGCACCTGCAGAAACTGGTAACCCAGAAAATCTCCTCAAACRTTCCTCTGTACAGTAACTTTTAAAAGATAACCATTAAAAATGTAACCTATTTAACTTAAATAGGTTAGCTTACTTAAATAGCGTCTCACCRAATGAACGCCTGGAATCTTATTTCGGCTTGCAGACGACCTTGGAGCGTCGCGCTGTGCCGTGTGACCACATCAGGGTGGCAGCAGACTAGACACTGCAGAATGCACCGTYTGCTGCAGTGAGCCGTTCAGGAACGAGCCCGGCAAAAACACACGACCTGTTCCACAGCGCAGTTATTCCCTGTCATTCACATCACTAAATCACGTCTGTGTACACTCTCCATTTGCCTTCATTGCCAGTAGCGAYTCATCCGAAGTGCTTAACTGCAGTATCTCAGATCTCCAGATTACCTCTAGAGTTGCATCATTCCCTTGAGGTCTCTCTCAAAAGGAGTTTGTTCTGTGCAGCACTGCAGCTCCCTTCTTGAAGGYGAAGCGCAAGATTAATCCACCTTCAAAGCGCGAACAGAAAGGGGTGGGAAGTACCATTGCAGAATTTCTACATCTGTCATGTTGTCAGAAAGCATTTTCACATTCCCTGTGGAGTTTTACACTAAATGCATTTCCGCAGAGAACCAACGCCACTGCTGTACATAAATGAACGTTCTCAAAGGTGGCAGAAATGATAACTCTGAATTCCACCTTTGAGCCAAAAACAAGTTAGTGAAATTCAGTAGGAGAACCCTGCTGTGTGCTGTAGTGATTGGCAAGCATTTGACTTTCCAGCTTGCATCCAGGAGAACAAGATTACGATCAGGGAACGTGCCTTATTCTCGCTTCTTCTAAAGATATCAGCAATCAAATCGCAAACATTGAAGCACAGACGCTCCGATGGGCGCCTGCAGGGGCAATGCCAGAGACGGAAGAAGCCGAAGGTAAAACTAGACTGAAAAACAGCTACCATTTGTGTACGATTCAAGCTGCGGACGGCATTCCCTAGGTACCGAAGAAGTTTCTTCAGCTACACGATCCATGGAGCTGACCTCACACCACAAGGTTACGCTGTCCCTGCCAAGCAGCTAGCAGAAAGCTCGAACGCAGAGTCCCCCCRTCAGTCTGGCAGCCACAGAAGAGAACAGCAGGACGCTCTGAAAAGCCTGGAGTTACAGCCCAAACCTACAGGGCAGCGGATCTCTTCCACAGTGTGTTGAGATCATCCCTGTTMTTTGTGCCCTTTGCAAAGGCCACCTGTTTCCCTGCAAACTTCGAAATTTAATGAGTTATAACTAGCTTAGCTGAAGTGTCTGACCTTAGACTTGAATTGATAGCCAATAGTAGAGATATGAGACTCTAGAGAATTTCGCTTGCCAATTTTTTTCTAATAGGAAATCCAAAGATTTCCTTTCCACTGAAGCAAGGGATTGGTTTAACATAATCTAGTTCAGTGGTATCGACACGTGCCTTAAAATCACTTTTTTATTTTTCCCTAACCAATTAATATTGTAGTTTCTTTTAGAATTGTCAGCCTGCTAGAAAACCTGTAACATAACAATCCTATTATGCTGCCTTCCAAGTCTAAATTGTTCTGCAAAATAAAAACTCTGCATGTGAGTGTGTACATGTCTATATGGTACACATGACCCAGAAATAAACCAGATACTTTAACGGTCTTTATCTCAAACCCAATATATACCTAATAATATACAATTAGTCTGACACCATTTTCGTATGTTCTGATTAAAAGCTTTAGATAATATTTCCTTTCCAACCGCTCATATCTTTCCAACAATTTTATCTTAGTTATTTACATTTTAGATGGCTTCTTTCCTAGATGGGCAAGGCGAGCACCACGGCAGGAAACAAAATCGACAATGGGAGAACTTAAAGGCTTTTTTGTTTTAAAAAAAGCCCCCCAATTTACAGAGCTCCTCATCACACCAAAACACTTTCTTTGTGCAGGCATCAATGACAGCAGCAGAGGTCTGGAAAGAAGAGTATTTGTTCATTACCAGCTCCCGCAGAATCACAGGAGGTGAATACCTAACAGATTGTTTCTTCTGGGATCTACTGAGCTGATGGCCAACACTTTTCTCATATTGCTTTACATTCTTGCCAAATGAGTGACAGCTATTTTAAAGATTTCTATGATAGATGCTTAGAGCCAGGTTTTCAGCAGCACTGAGTACCCATCCTCAGCAGGAATCAACAGGAGCTGCAGGCACTTGGCCTCTCTAAAAGGCAGAGCTATAAATTTCACTAGACGTTCTCACTGTGCCGTTATAACGAGCTAAAGTAGGTCACAATTTCTACCTATAACATTGTCAGTGACCTTCTATTATTATGTGTTWTTTTCAATCTTGGCATAATATACTTGCTTCCTAACAAGCTGAATTTACTGCAATTAACATTCAGAATATATAYAATACAGTATATTTATGTATCTATTAAAATACACATAAAATCATGAAATGGAATCCCAAAGGTTAGTAAACCTTGCCGGAATATAAATATGCTTCATTGCAAGCTTAATTATCATATACCCAAAGCTTCTGTTAGTCTCTGGGAATATAGGAAACTGAAAATGTGCTAAACATAGATCCTGACCAAAGCTAAACTGACAGTTTTTGAAACACAGCACTTGTCCCTTGAGGCATGAATTCTGACTAGTGACTGATACACGCTACTGCTAGTCAGTATAGTCTGCTTGTCAGAGCACTCGCAACTGTGAAATGTCGCTCTGTATGGAGAGGTATCAGTAGAAATGGCATGAACAAATTCAATCAAATGCTGCCACACTCGTGATGGAAGAATCGTGGATATTAAAATGCAATGTGAGCCTCTCATAAATATCGCCAGCCCTTAGTGCCCAAGATGGATGGCTATCAGCTGCCTGCACAGACAACAAGCAGCACAGTCTACGCCAAGGCTTTCAAGGTGGAACAAGAAGTTAAATTCAGTGCTAAATCCGCTTTCCATTTTTGACCCACAGAGGGAAACCTCAGCAATCAGGACCACAATCCTGCACCTTGTAGCACCTGATACGTCTCCACTCATAAAATATTTTGGGACCACAGCTCTGTATTGTAGGTTAAATAATGTCTTCTACTCCTCTCCGTAGAGTTTTTTTTTTTCCTTTTTCTATTTATTGTTATGATTAAAGGAGGAAAAATCTGGGTACGTGCAGGAGCATATGTTTGTGTGAAATATATCTAATTAATTGCTTGAATAGCTGTAGGCAGAGTTGACGAGCACTAGCGGAGTAGACAGGAATTAAATCCGGGGGTGAAAGGATTATGTTCTCAGGAAATCAATGTTTCATATAGACACATCTTTAGGCTTTTCAGCTCTTATCTGTGGAATGCATTTAAAATAGATCATTCACGCTGTGTTCACATTTAATTCTCAAATGCTTCATTAAAACATTCCCAGTCAGCAGACTGGGCAGATTGCAAGTGTCCTTTCCATCACGGACTCGTTTTGTATTTGACCCTGACAGACTGTGACCTTTGCCAAAGCCTTCACCACGGGCAGCTCTCCTGAGATCAAAGTGAACTTCAGTTTTTCACGTGGATGTTCCCTTTTCTTTTCTCTCATGGCTGCTGCTGCTGATACTCGTGGAATGACTTGCGAAACAACAGGCTGAATAATCCTGTCCCCTAAGAACCACCCTTTCCAGAATAAGGAGCTTTCAAATGCAGCGTCTCCCTTCTTGAAGATGGATGGAGAAGGAAGAGATTATAGCAGTACGTTGCTGGCCCACCCTGGCAGCAAATTAAAATAGTTTTKGCTCAGCTGCACTGGTCTGCGAGTGAGCGATGGAGTCAGGACTCCTCACGCTCCCAAAGTGCACTCTGCAGAGTCACAGGATGCCTAGCAGCTCGTAAAGGGAAATAAGGAGAATTTCTCTACCCCTCTACTTCGGTAGCAGAGAGTCCTAAAGCCAAGTTATACACAGACTGGGTACCAGTCTAAGAATTTGAGCCGGGGGCTGTGACTTCTTCCTGACAAAACAGTGTTTCTCTCCTAATACCTTTATCACACGGACTGAACATCTTCTATAGGCAAATTAAGCAAAATCTTTTATAATTGTATCTATATCTATAGATATAGATATCTCCATTAGAAATACGTTCTTTAAATAGTATGGACAATATTTTAAAATAAAAATCACTACTGATGCCCTTACTTCCATGAGGGGAGAGACAGCGAGGCACTTCTCTAGGCCATATCAATTACGCCCTTAGCTATGGAAATGAATAAATCTTTACAAATATTAGTAGTTTACTCTATATTGCTACAACTTGCTGTTAGATTTGGGGTGAACTCTGTAGTGAAACACCATATAWAACTGTTAGGGCTAAAGAGAAAATAATTTATTATTTAGTGGTAGGTCTCCTCACCCTGCCAACAAGTGTAACAGACAAATAGGCAACACACTTTAAAATGCCAAAGAGACCTCCCAGAGAAAGAAGAGAAAACATCTCCCAGAGAAGAGAGGTCTCCTCCACTTGCATTTTATTTCCAGGGGTTCAATGCAGGAGGGGAGAACTGTCACAGCTACAGCTGGTTTAATTCAGAATAAATTTCCTCTTAATAAATTAACCTGAAGGTGATTTGAAACATAACAGCAAAAAAGAAGAAGATTTCTTTAACAAAAAGGAAAGACAGAGAAGTCCTGGTATGTAGTAATGCTCTGGAGACCTGTGAGCTAAACTGAGACCAGCAAGCTAGCTGAATCAACTGAGCAACCGTGGACTCCTTTCTCTTATTTTCTATAATTGCATATTTTGCAYATCAAGAACTTAATACTTCTTGGATTTTGTCAGAATAAACTTGTTGACATCTCAAGGTAATATTTAAATAAACTCCAAAAACTTCAAGGAGCCAAACACACAATTTTTATAAGATTTTTGTTATAGAAAAGCCTTGTGACAAAGAGGACAACTCCCAGTAAAGACAACTTATGTAGCACCTTATTGAAGGTTAAATGCGTCTTTTTTTTTTTTATTTTTTTTTTTATCATCATATACCTCAGGCTCTTGGGTACTTCTTCAAAATAATAAAGAGAGGAGCTTATCAAAATGGAAAGGATGAGTCACTAGATTGCTTCAAAGGCATAAGAGATTGGTTTCCTTTTGACATCATTGTTTATAATCTTAATAGAGAATTAAAAACCTCCTGAGCACTTACCTTTTTTWAAAAAACAAAACAAAACAAAACAAAATTTTAATGTAAGTAAGTCGATTTCTCCAAATCTTTAAAGTCATAAAAGACCTTCAGGGAGGATCGCTAAATATTGCATTATATAAACTTAAAATTACATGCCTTATCTACGCCATAAAAATTTGAGGAGGAAACAAGATAATCTGTGTTTGTTTTACATAAAAGTCTCTTTAGGAAAATGCTATAATTTCTCCATCCAACATCAAAACAAAAAACCCAAACCATACATTTTAAAATATATTAAGAACWCAAAAAGTGACAGACCTCCAGAAGCAGCTGCCAGCAAGGGATCAGGACTTGGAGCGTCGTCAATACAAGGCTGAAAGCTGTTTAGCACTTTCATCAGTGACCTGGAAGCATAAAAACCACCAAGTGTGCTGCTAATACAAAGACTGGCAGAGTAACRCACACTGATCTACACAAACAAAATAACTCCGGCATAACCATGCTATGACACGACCGGACTACGACGACGGCACAAGGATCACAGCGGGCAGTGAACTGCACGTGCCTCCTCAGGTGCAATGCTGACAAAAAAGGAAAAAAAAAAAGTTGAATAGTTTACAGAAAGTAACTTTTTTTTTTTTTTTTAACCTTTTTCTCCCCTTCCCCCCCCTTTTTTTAAACACCTCCCCCCTTATACTGCTTTCGCCAGATTAACAACAGAACAGCTCATGCAATTCTGGCTCCACTTCYGAAGAAGCAGCATCACAAATGGAAGAGGCTGCAAAAAAGTGAGGCAGAGCTTGGGGAAAGTGACCTAATTGTAGCAAGCTTCACTTGATCAAGAAAATAGGTTATGAAAACATATTGAAGAACGATCTGCTTATAAATAATTGAAAACRCAAAGAATTTGAAAGGCCCAACAATTGAGAAGGGGGAGACGAAGCACTGCATAAAAGTTAAACCCCAACAAATCTATATCAGAAATCTGACTTTCATTTTTAAATCTCTGAGGATCATCGGTCACTAAACCAAATTACTGAGCGAATCCTCCACTTTTCAGACCGGGATAGCATCCCTTCTGAAAAAAATACCTTCTGGCCCCCGCTGTGCTCAGGCTGCGGTGCTCTGAGCAGAGGTACGTGGAGCTGCGGGGGCTCCCGGAGGCAAAGACACCCCACGGGCTTTCAGAAAGCCTGCGGCAAGGCTGCACCCCAAGGGTTACGGGGGGACGTTTGTGGCTGTGGGGTCGCAGAAGAGGTCCATTAATGGACTGAAAGCTGGCCAAAGGACGGGAAGCAAAGGGCAGGCCCTGCGGTCGCTTCTCGGGCGTCCCAGCAGYGGTGTCCCCCAGGGATCAGTGCCAGAGACAGCTTTACATCAGCAGCCCTCACCAGTGGCCTGGAGAGCAGGGTGAGCAGTGAAACCCTCCAGCGCTCTTCTGCTCCCGGCACCTTGCCAGGAGGCAGCGGCGCTGCCGAGAGAAGGTGCTGAGCAAGGCGACCGAGGGAGCTGAGCAGTGACTCCCGGGGCAGTCACTTGCCAGGCACAATGTGGAAGCAGGGCAAGGATCAAGGTTTAGAAAATCATAAGGTTGTTACACCCAAAGCCCACAGTCCCWGAATAGCGGGCACCCAATGAAACCAGGCGATCACCTTAAAAAAAATATATATATATATATAATATACATATACATACATACATACATACATATATATATACACACAGTGGGTAATGAATATCTGAAACTTGCTGCTGCTGCGTGTGGTTAGGAAGGCAAACAGTTTCTGCCACTTCCAAAGGGGACCAGGCAAATCTATGGACTAGAGGCCCATCAAAGAGACACATTAAAGAAACAGCAGGTAAGAGCAAGGAAGGCAACTTCTTACAGTCCTAACCCGGTGGCTGTGGGTGTTGGGGGAGTACCAAGGACATGTATGGTAGCACTGCACTCTCTCCCTAAGGTGCATCTCCTACAGCCTCTGCAAACAGAGTACTGGGCTAGATGGATCACTAGTCTGACCCAGCACACTTTCTCATCTGGCCCTTAAGGTTAGCTCTGTAAGGTTTATTTTAACTTTTTATATCCTCAACAGGTTCACATAATCACCAGTAATAAAATAAATACATAAATAAACAGACAGAGTTTTTGCTCCCTAAAGAAGGATGGAATTGAAAAAAAAGAAAAAAAAATCACTCCACTGCATGACCTGAAATAATGACTTTTTTTTTTAATGAATGAGGGGGAAAAAAAACCCAAAACCACAGCAATAACTTTAAAGCCTGGTGATAGTTTTGGAAAAACAGAAACCTGCACCTTTTACAGTAGCACTGGAAAAAAAGATCAAGGGATTCCTGCCTTCCCAGTGAGACTCAATGTTGTCTTCTTTCCCAAGGGTAAAAGCAACACAACAGATTTCAAACCTGACGTCACAAAAATATACTACTAATCATTTTCAGAGGTACTGATCAGCAAGACTATATATCAAAAATGACCTTCTTAATATCACAAATGACATACCGAACAGTACAGTATAATAGGCTGCTCAAACACTGGAAGAGAATCATTCAGGAGTCACTGATAAAATTTTATAACTGTATTTTATTTATCTACATACACAAACACAGTCTGAGTGCGGCAGGATTAGGGCCCATCTATCCACCTCCTGTACCTTTTGGTCTCTCTCACCTAACATCCCCTATTTAATTAGCCAAGCCAACAGCAGGCTGCTGACGATCAGGTAGCTTGTCTCAGATGAAAGGAAGAAATCAGCTGACAGGCAATGGCTCATTAAATCATGCCTCGGTGGAAAGTCAAATATCATCTGAAAAATACTTTTAAACCCACTTTAAAATGTAGCCTACAAATGTAGAGATGCCATTTTAATATTATGTGCATTGCATTTCTTTTGTCAATGTCAAAGCTGTTAATCTACTACATCAAGGAGATACTTTCATGAATATTCATATTACTGTATGCAATATGCAAGTGCATTTTATCAGTCTGATAGAGATATTATGAACAGCATGACCTATTTCTTATGTATACTGYTATGTTGATACTAATTAAACAGCCAGTCTAAACTGCTTTGATACCAAACCCCAAAATATGTATTTTGGTATAGTGTGAGTAAAATATGCTTTTGTGTGGCTCTGTAACCAACAATTCTCTAGTATGCTTTACAAGTAATTTTTTTTTGTTACATATCCATTTGAAAAAGTCTTTTTTTCTTACAACTTTTCTTAACATTAGCTTTATTTGTTAATATATTATTTGTTCAGTTTTAAAAGATACTCATGTGGATGTGATTTATAAAAGAAATCACTATGGTAATTATGCCCTGATTTATATCGTTACAATAGCCTTTCCCAGGTAGACTGCTCCAAAGGATTTTGCTCTGTTCATTTTTTATTTGAGAGCATTGACTCCTTTACATTTACTATCTCTTAATTTGAAATCTGTTATTTTTGTGGCAACTATGTTTATGCTAAGAGTAGACACTAGCCAGACTTCTGCCTATCCTCTCGAAGCAGATACAGCCCCCATTAATGCAGGTCTCCCACATTACTCATCAAATATCTTTAGGAAATGACTTCATGACGTGCTAGAGAGCTTTACTCCCCCAGCCCCATTTAAACCTCTACAGCCAACTTGGGTCCCTCCATGAGATGTTTTATATTAACTGTTCCTACGTTTTCCTGACGAGACCACCTGCCCACTGGGAACAAAATGCAGATCRTAACTTCCTATTTTTGCAGCTGAGTTCTTGCCCCTGAACAAGTCTGTTTGCATGTCAAATCTACATCCAAACAGAAAGTGTTGGTGTGCTCCAAGCATCGCTCCAAACCCTAGACCTCCACCACCCTAGGAATGCTCGGGAATGATAAACATACGGATACGACCTGCTGAGGGCTCCACGCTCTCCTGGGCTCTTCACGCAGATGTCTCCCAGCCACTTTGCACTGATTGAAGGGTCTTCAGTGTGAACCTGTCTCAACAGGAAAAACCAAACATATTTAAATCCAAACCAAATATATTTAGTTGAGTATTTTGGGTTTCCACTTTTTTTTTTTTTATTTTTAATCTTTGTTACAGAAAGAACACATGAAACTGTGATAACCTGAGCACAGATAGACACAGGACATGATCATACAGCAGTTTATTAACAGACTGATGAGGGGAGTCCTACTGCCTAGACTTTCTTTTYTGGTAGACCTGAAAAAGATTTTTTCAGCCAAAGTTCTGTTTTCCAAATATGCAGATTTGGCTGACAAAGATATTTTGAGAACTCATTTGGATTTCACCTAATTGTATTGATCCAAAAATGACATTTAGAAAGAAAACAAAATATTTTGATATTTTCATTTTTCATTTTGAATTATATTTCCTTTTGAGAAGTAATTAATTTATATTACATGTAAAAGTTATTAAATATTTTAAACCAAACTAATCCAAAGGGAACATTTAATTCCATCAACACTGCCTTTTTGGTCTAGCCTGCAAATTGTAAGGAAAATATAAAGCACAACCCTCTACTTGGATACTACAGGAAGTATTTTTTATCCAGAATATATAGTATTCTGTGAATCTCATATTAAGCCTTCTGTTTATTAAAGTCTGAGAACATGCCCTTAAGATTACATTTCAACTCCCAAATTCATTAGCTGCTCCAACGAACTTTGATTTAAATGTGGTAGGAAAATCCCTGTTCTGGGGGTATTAATGGAAAGCAGGCAAGCCCTACCTAAACATCACAGGTGCCACAGAGTGCCTAACAGTAATAAAAATAAACCTTTCAGTCAATTTAATACGCCACTCCAAATTATAATGATTGCTTCAATTTTTTGAAATGAAGGCRTAAACTTGCTGGAGAGCTGATCTTAAGCTGGGTCGGGATCGCACAAGGGCTTTGGAACAACCTGGCTCCACCAGGCATTTATCGTGACGCAGATTTGCCTGCCAGGCTGCACTCGGTATTAAAAAAAGAGAAGGGGGAAAAAAAGTAGTATTACCTCGCTCAGTAGAGCTGCACCCATTGCCTGCTCCCTAGCACGTGTGACGAACACGCGTCAGCCCCTGCGACACATCTCCCACCTCCTGTTCCCCACCTCAACCCTCTCCTTGGGTGAAACCCACGGTGGCGGTGGCRCCGAGCCGGCCGCCTGCCCCAGGGGGTCGAGGGAACCCGAGACGGGGAGGGAGAGGTTCAGTCGCGCTCACCGGAGGCGGCACCTCTCCCCGTTTCTCTTTCGTTTTACCRCAAGCAACAGGGCAACCCCTTATTGCTGCAACCCACCGCGCGCACATGCGGACAGCCAACAGCCAAGAGACGGGGCTGCGGGTCCTCAGCCTGCTTGGCCGAGGAGCAGAGCCTGGCAACTGCTCGTTTATGCACCAGCAGATCTGCTCAGCCACTACAGAGGCCAAGATAAAGATCCTAATCGGATAATAATAATAAGGTGCTTCCTCCCCGGGACAGTGTCCCGGACTAAACGTATTTTTCCAAGTGAACCTTTTCCTGTTTATCAGGAACAGCTCATCCTGAGATTAAGAAGGAATCTCTGCAGCTCAATCCTGAGGTGTTTATTAGCCAGGGAAGATGCAATTATTAACAAGTTAACAGGAAGCTCAAGTTATAATTACACAGAAAAGTCGAGCAATTACATCTTTGGAGACGTAAWTGGCCTAAAAATAATGGTGATATTTTAGCTGGAAGAAATGCTAAGTCGAAGCAGCCAAACTAATTGCGGACCTACAGGTGATTAGTTCTGAGAGACGGAGTAAATTGGAGCACAGCGTATAACGCAGTGTGCCTGTATTAGCAGAAGTCTCTCTAGCTCTGCAAATGAGTAATTGCACAAYGGTCTTCAGCAATAATTGATCAGTAAAATCCTCTAGAGTTTGACTGTGCTGTGGAAAAAAAGACTGACGTCTGTTACAAAACCGAATCGTTTCTCTTGGCTATTTTTGTACTTACTATTGCAGAGAGGATTTGACTTCTGTTCACGCACATTTCCTTTATTAGTTTAAAAAGAAGTGTAACAACTGAGATGAGAAATCGTTATTAGGAAGCAGCTGAAAACARAAATTCTCATCACTCGCTTCCGCATCAAAATATTTTAGGCCTTTATAAGGAAACAACTTTTGTCCACATATAATCAATTGAAATAAAAAAAATCTATTRAAACACTTATGTTTCCTTAATGCTACTGATTTCTAGCTTAAACGGGCAGAAGAGAAAGATGAGTATCCATCTCTGATCTCTGAATTAGAGAGCCAACTTCCTGTTGCCCTGCCAGCTTCCAGCTCCCCAAGAGGTTTCTCCCTCTTTCTTCTAAGAAAGAAAGAACATTTATACCTAGAACTCTCCAGCCTTTTTCGAATGTCGTCTTCAACCCTCGATTCCCAGGAAAAAAAAGATTTCAAGCGGTGACTAATAGGCTGTCAAACAGTCACTGCAGATTTTCTTCTTCCCAAGTCCTAGCTGAATTTTCACTTCATTTTAGATCTTCTCAAGTCACAAGCAATGTGATTTTAAATTCCCCCATATTTAACTCACACAAACGTTTAAAGGAGAGAAATGAACTTCACTCTGTCATGAGCTCATGTTATGATAACACAGCCATAGAAAACTACTCTAACACATAGAATCAATTTAGACTGGCTTTCATTTTCATCAAAATCAAAGCCTAACACTATGCACCACTAAAAACAGAAAAACATACTCAGAATGATCAAGCTTCAAGTAACTAATAACACTGTTTACATTTAAGTAAACAGGTTTTCAGCAGAGTTCAGGTTTTCAGCCTTTTTCTCTGGGAAATTCTAAATTTTTACTGACATCTTCCCATCTTGTGGTTATAAAACCTGAAGATTTCAGACCAGACTGACTAAAACACGTTGGCATTTTAGTTTGTTGAGGCGCATCAGACATTCGGTTCATGTGAGCACTAATGCTCTCCCGCTTTCACTTGAATTACCGTGAGGCCTCACAGGCAAAGGGGACACGGGGCAGGTCGGCTGCGAATGCCGTGGGGCAGGGAAGGTACCCTGCTGCGTGCCCACGCACAAAAATCATCCAACTCCTCCTCGCCAGAACAGGTTCAGGCTGYGGAGTGCCTCAAACCAAAAGGGTTTCAACCCTGGAACTGAAGAGAGAAAGCGTCGGAATGAAGCATTTGAACACATTTCATCTGAGAGGTCCTGAAATCTTCCGCTCTGTAAAAATATGTTTCAGTTTCTTGTCCCAATCGCAGAGAAAAGTGAATACTCAAGGACTGAAATGCTGATTCTTTGGTCACAGCTGTTTATTCCAGATTGGCCACAGAAAACTCATACTCACTTAAAATCAATAGGTATCCGTTCCTTTCCCTTTGCTTTAGTCCGATTTTAGTGGAAACAGTTTTCTCCTCCTACTAATCAAGCCACGATAATGATTAGCATAAAGTTTATGCTAATGCACAGATCTCATCTACCTTGTCGACTCATTTCCAGTCAACATCCTTATGAAACCAAGGCACTTATTTTGATGAGGCGAATGACAGCTGTATCAGCTTATTTCATTAAAGTGCCAAAAGAATAACATGATACTCGTTACTATTGTAGTTTTTACCTAGCATTACAATCCCCTGACTTTCTAAGTCAGTTCTTGCACCATTATACGTTTTTCTCGAACGTCTGCAAGTCTGATATCAGCTATTTGTCACATACCATTGCTTATACGACTGCACACCTTGCAGTAGTACTAAAGCACCAGGAGTACATCATTCCTCTCCAGTCATTCTTAAGCTAAGACAAACACGTCTTTTGCCCCTATAATCTTGCTTCGTAAGTTAACGTTTTATTTTCTACAATTTTTTCTTAGAACTCTAATGGTTCTTCAGTGCTCTAAGCTGACATGAGAGAACACTGCATGCTACACCCAGGAAAAAAGATTGCTTTGGTTTCACGACTAGACCACCCTGTATCAACGAAACTTGAATTAGTTGAAGAAGTAACTATATATTCTCTTAACGCTCATATACTTGAATGTAAGATTTCAATGGAGAGTCATTTTCCTTTCAAAGCATGAATCCTGTGAGGGTCATTCCCCAAAGACTGCTGACGTAGATTGTTAATAAAGCCGAATGTCACTAAAATAGACTTTTCTGATCAAGTTGGTTTTTTTTAAAAAATGGATTTTCATCATTACCTTTTATTCTGCTAATACTACATTTAGATGTTACCTTTTCAGAGCACAAATCAACATCCCTTTTAATTCAGGGAATGCAGTTGTGGAAAAGCACACCTTGCCTTACTTTAAGCAACTTTGTTGTTTTTGTAAAGCACAAGCCCTGTCTGAAGCTCTCAATATTTGCCCAGTTAGAAACTCCTACACCAGAAAAGGYCAGAAAGCCTATTTTGAAAAAATTAAATTTCACTTTCTGGAGGTAAAAGGGTTTCTTATGAAATTATCTAAAGCCTGCAAAAAAAGAACTATTGCTAGCATTAAAACAAAGAAATTTAAGAGTTCCCCTCGYTTTCCCCCAACTATTTTCATTTCTTTCAAGGTGCTTCACCATTCCACATCCCCTATCTGTAATTATTCCGAAATCTATCTGCAGGAAAAAAAATTACTATACAGCTCAAGAATAAAAAGAGTCTTCTCACATTACTACTGATGATACGTGAAAGAAAATCATCGAGGTGGAAGACAGGACGCATCTGTGAAACAGCCTATAACCAATGCTGCACAGCATGAAAATGGATTTGATGATTTTAGCCTGATATGTATAAAACAAGCAATATAGATCAACTTTTGAGCAAGTGGTTTTGCTGGAACAAACAAGTACAGGTCAAATACTCTACAAAGAGTATATATACTATTTAGTTTATTTTCTTCCTCTCAACAAAAAGTAAATGTTTTATAAGGATAACTGAGCATTTCATAAAGCAGGCTAAATAAGAGGTCAAAAGAACTCTGTCCCTTTGAAATGCCAAGATTTTTCCTRGTTACACACCACTCATAGCAATAGTGTCAGGTACTCAGAAAATGTATGGCTTAAGTAATATTAAATAGCTATAGGAAAAAAAATAAAAATTATCCTCTTTTTGAGCTGCTTCTAATTTTCTGCCCTCTAAGCAGAAAGCTTACTTTCACCAGAGGAGAAGAAAAAAGGGAACCAGTTCTTCCCGTTGCATTGTGAAATTCCAGGGAAGAGACAACTTTCCTCTAGCCATTAGGCATAGTTCCCCTCTTCTGGGAGGGAGGGGGGATGTCTTCTTTCCCAGCAGAAGTTATCTTCCCCCACCTAGAATGGGAATGCTTTAGATCTTGCACAAAAAGAATGTCAAAAGTTTTCGTGCAGTTAGAAAGGAGAGAAGACTCACTTCACTTGGTGAAGTCTAAAGCCGAGTTCTTAATTCTTTGCRCAATAAGCAAGTACATAATGTCAGCCCAGATACAACTTACAGAAGTTGGCCAACTAATTACACAGCTAAAATGAAACCTGGTGAAAACGTATGGTTACCTTTCTGCATTGCCAGTCTCTAGCTGTGCTACTGACACCGGCCTCTCAATATATCATTTTTAAATCTATCTCAGCTGCTTCTCACCGTTTTGGGACACACAAAAGCGTCACCTAAGAAAAGCAACCAATTTTGGGAGCGTTTTGCCTTAATGAGCTTAACTCAGCGTTTTGAAATTTTGACAAAGCAAAGGAGCTTTCACAACAAGGTTTGGTTTGGCCTGTATTATTCCAGATGACAGAGAGGGATGATAGCATCTAACAGAGCGCTGAATTTTGTACTGTCAAGGCAGGGAAATTGCCCAACACAATTCCAATTAACTGAAATCACGCCTGCTTTGACCTACATTTTTGTAGCTATATCCAGGCATCAGTTGCTCCTAAAACCAAATTACTTCACAAATTTACTGGAACAACTGAACACATTATCTAAAATAGGAAATGATGTTGTACTAATGCTACGCCTACTCATAAACTCTCCTATACAAAGACCCTAAGGTGCTTTCTTACACTAATGAAGCTTCAGTTCTGCTGGGTGCTATACTCAGTACGGCACTACTTCCAGTTATTTATTTTATAGAGTCACCAGCATCACTTAAATATAGCGTTGAGAATCAAGTTCCATCATGAAGGGTTTAAAATTCAGGCTCTGATCCTGCAAGATGATCTATGCATGCAAATCCTGCCTGCCTTCAGGAACTCGCTACTGGAGAAAATGAAGCACTTCTTCCTTCATTTCTGTAAGAGATCAGTCAGAAAYGTTCTCCTTCAAAACTGGTAAATTCAGACCAAGTTTGCAAGTAGTTTAGAGAATGCTTAAAAGCAATTATTGTTTTCATCCAAAGCTTTCATTTCTTGCCTCTAATTTCTCTTCAAAACCATATTATTTGTTTTATAAGCATCAACTACCATGCTTAAAAATAAGAAAAAATATGTCCTGTGAAGGAGCTTGGGGTAAGCTGTTCACCTCCCAGACATAAGGATGCTGACTCTGTTCTGAAATAAAGTTTTTCAGGTTAAGTCAGTGACATTTTTCAAACCCAATGCCTAAAGTTACCTCATTTCCACCCATGCTGTGTATTCTAAGCTGCTCGCTTCAGTAGGAGCAGCAGGTTTTAGTACTTTTCATAATAAATCCTTCACATTTAGGAGTAATGTCTAAATTCAGGTACTTGTATTTAAAGATACTGGTGTTTAATTTTAAAGAGCTTTGTTTTTCAAAGGGCAAATGACTAAAAGAAAAGCAATTATTTCACTAATTATTTAAAGAAATTGTTGTGACATTTGGTTTTCACAGAGGTAGAACAAATTGCAATATCCTCTTCAGAGCAACCAAGTGGGTTGGTTGCTAAGGCTGCACTCAGAATAGTAGGGTTTTTTTCAAGCTTCTTCCAAATTTATTTTCATCAAATGGTACAGAAATGGTATTTTGGCAATAAAATCATACTAAATGGCACGTTCTACCAGTTTCACACACAAAAAATATTTTGTTAGTTTTCATAAAAAATTAGGTCACAATTGAGCAAAATTTTTATCAAAAGGGTCAGAAATAGATGTACCCTTTTTAAGCAAAAAAAACTTGAAAAACGCTTTAAACTTATTATTTATTATAACTTATTATTTATTATTTAAACTTATTATTACAATGAGGATTTGAAACAGAAATAAAATTAAACCTGAAGTCATTGCATTGGTTGTAGTCCTCTTGCCTATTCAGGGTGGAAAACAAGAAATACTGTTTTCCATTGTTGCTGGTGCAGAAATCTATGAAATGGTTATATTTTTATTCTCTTTTTGAAAATGCTATTCCTTTAGATTTCTTTGAAACCACACCGCGAATTATAATAAGAAGCAAGACGACAGAGCTCAATGTTTTCCAGCTAATTTTATTCTGCTCAAAGCATTTCTGCTGTCAGTGGGAGTAAAAATTTACTGCCACAGAAAAGCATGGAAAARTCAAATATGCTCTAAAATGCAACATAACCTATATATAAATGAGACCACACCTGCAAAGGCCTCTCTCGTCCCATTTTTTAAAGCAGAGGTCAAACATCCCTGTCAGATGTCACCAGAAAAAAAACAGGGTGGAAGCAGAATGCTACTTACCACCCCTTTGTTYGGCAAGAAAAAAAGAGAGAAAAAAAGAAAGGAAGGAAAAAAACTGACTTAGTAAACAGAAATTCTTATACTCAGTGTTCAAGAATAAAGCTAGTTACCCTAGCAACTGCCACATCACATGGGACTCAGTTTGCCTCTGGGCTCCACAGCTTATTACAGAAACTTCCTAGCTTTTGATCTTGAGAAATACTTTACATTTACGCACCGCAAACACATAGACGTACAAGAGCATTAACACCTATGCAAGGAGCATATTTATAYTTTCAAGTAATGCTTTATGTACTTTCTACTGTTCCTACCTAGTTGTGAAACCGTATTTGACRGTTGGTTGCATGACTTGTTAACTCTGAATTTAAGATTAAATTAGCACTCTCTTGATGCACAGAAAAATAGCACTAATTGAGACCATTAGGGTAATGGAAAAGCAAGAATTCCAAATAAACCGTGGGAGTTAAACATAYAGAGCAATCTTTGAGTGCAAGAAGTACATGAGTGCACCACTCAGCCTAAAATAATTTATTTGTAAGTCCTCCCTTTCTCCCCTCCAATAACTCTAATTACTGTGAGAAATAAAGTTTAAGGTGTAAAACCAGTATTTTTTCCAATACCACTCAACCCCCTCCCAATTAACTTATAAATTGGTTATTAAGTTTACTGTACAGAATACTTCATTTATTTATACAGCAATGCAGCTTTATGGCTCTCTTCTCTATCTCTGCTCAGTAAAGCACAATTTTAAATGTGATATAGATCTTAACTACATGAAACAAAACAGCTTTGAACAAACCTGCTCTTACTGCTCTTCCTTCATCCATTTCTGTATTTATCTTTGTTTTAATTTGCTACAGATGCACCGAAAAGTACTTTGAAATAGGAACCTACATTATCTCACGTTCTATACATAAGTTCAGCAACTTCTTCTCTATACATGCTGTACAGGAGTATGAAGTACCAATACCCTTCATCTAGACATAACCTAATTGCAGCAGCTAATGAAATGAAAAGCAGAGCAATTAAATAACCTGCAAAAAATAATTTATACYTGGCACTAAACTTGAACCATTTATAAAATCTGCTAACCAGTTAATGAGGTACATAGCATGCACAGGACCTACACTGAAATTAAAGGAAACAGTGACAAGCTTAGTTGAAATCCCTAACACTATGTTCACAGAATAAAGAATATGCAATCTAAATACAGATTTGAATAAATATCAAGTATATTTCATTCCAGTTGGCTTTTTATTCAGTGCAAATGCMTGCTTCAGTATTAATTCTTTTTTTTTGTCTCTGTGTTAAGGAAAACAACTAAGAGTTATAATTTTATTTCATGACATGTAAAAAAACTCCACTTGTGTAGTTAATATGTGCCTTCAGACCAATATTAATGGAAATCCACTAACATGATCTGAGCTTTGCTACACACACAGTTTTTCTGAACTCATCTCAGATTGTTTCCAAATTTTTCCTTCAGTGGTTAGTATCAAACCCAAAGTAGTAGTAAAACAAAAGACAGAYCACCTGGCAAAATATGACTTGCTGGAATGGCTTAAAATGGACCCAGYGAACAAACTGGATCTTTTCCCCGCTATTTTGGTGGCTTAAGCGAGTGGCGGTGGAATCCAGCCGGAGGCGGAGGACGGGCAGCCGCGAACCCCTCGTCCCAGTGGGTCTAACAGCGTGAGCGCTACCACCTAGCCAGTGGCAGGGAGATCCGAACAAGAGATTGAGGGGGCAGCGAGTTATGGTTTAGATTCGTGAGACATACTAACAAAAATAAATAGCAAAGTTCTGCTTTTTCCTTCTTCTTCTTCTTCTTTTTTTTTTTTTTTTTTTTTTTTTTTTTTTTTTTTTTTTTTTTTTTTTTTTTTTTTGTTTTGGTAACCTAGAACAGCACTTTTCTGTGCTAAGAAGTTGTTTAAAAAAAAGATTTGGTGAAATATTACACTTAAAAAAAAATCAGATTCTAATTTTTGCTTATACTTACTCAGCCCACAATTTAAGTTGGCACAGTACACGCTTTGAAGCAATATTTCACTCAAGAAATACACTTTAAAATAAACCTGCCCCTCTGAGGTAACCAGAACGCGAGTCTGGAAGCAGACGCTACCGGAGGACCAGCCAGAAGGCAGAACGTCACCCCTCAAGCTTCGTCCCGCAGAAGCGGTCTTAACGCAGTCAGGACGGTTCGGTGCCTGGGAGAAGGAAACGCAGGGCCGGCCAGTCAGCTAGCTGCTCCGCAGCGAACGCCTGCCCGCACCCTGCCCCACGCGAGCGAKGCACCCAAGAGAAGCATTCAGGCGCGCCGGCCCGCGCTTCGCCCCGTGCCCAGTCCACGGCTGCAGCGCAGGATTGAAACGGCAGCAGACCCCGAACGCAGTCCWGCATCTTGCCAAGAAAACACTGAACTTTAAGACTTGGCACTGCTCTCCGATGAAGTCCTTGYGACCATTTCAATTTTCCAATTATAAAAAAAAAGTTTCCGTTTTAATCAAAATAAAACCGGAGATGCCAATTCAAGAAAACATTTTTTTTTAAAAAAAATCTATGCTTAAATACAGTGACAACAAATAAGAGAGCATAAAGGCACAACAGCTAAGCAAGCTGTATTTCAATTGGAAGTTAAAGATCTGATACAGGTATTACTGAATTATACATTAATATCAGGCTGGATACTATAGTGCTCGCTCACAAYCTAAAATCTTTCCCTCTGAGAACTGGAAAAAGCCCAAATGTTTTAAAAGTGGTTGTGCCAGACCTGTTCTCAGAGCAATGGCTCTGCAATAGCCAACTCCAGCGATTTCTCACATCTTYATAAAAGCGTTCTCCTTTACTAGAATCACCCAAGTGATTTCTGATAAAGGTCTTGCTTATTTCTTGGGAAAACAAAAAAATATTATTTTTTCAAAGCTTTACTATAGACTTTGCTCTCAGCTAGGCCTGTAAGGCCCACGTTTACGCTCAGTGGCCAAGTCACATTCTTATTTCACAGTTAGCTACTGAAAAAAGTATGTTTGTAAAAAAAAAAAAAAACAACAACAACAACAAAAAAACCCAGCTCAGAGCTTCCAAATTTGGCTCAGTTTCCAATCTTAACTACTTTTGAACTGATAACAAAACAAGATGAATTGCAGTATAAGGGAGAAAATCTAACTGGGAAAAGAAGAAAAGAATGTAGAAATTCACCTTTCACTGTAAAGTTTTACCTACAATACAGTAAAACCAATATAAACACATTTGCATCTTCAGAAACACCTTGAAAGATAGGCAAGAACTTTACAAACTAAATTATGGCTCTACATTCAACAAGGCTGCTTGCATTGCTTACGATGTTTCACCCAATGTATACAATAATTATTAATTGCAGACTCCAAAATATTTCCTGAACCCTCCTCCATTTTCAGTACTCAGCAGTAAGTACTGAGTAATAAACAAATAAACAAACAAAACTTTAGGGAATTCAAAATAATTTGAGGTGTTAAGCTTGTCATGATGCAAAGGTTACAGAAGGTGGTTTATTTGCTGTTTTCCACCGTAACCTGAAAAGGAGATTTAATCTGACATATTAATAATTACCTATGTTTCTCATCAATTGTTATCATATTATTACTAACATGCGGGAGGGTGACAACTAGATTTCTCTGTACAAGAGAACTGCCAAAATCTAACTGATTCGGGCCGTTTGTTCTTAAAGCCATCTTAAATCCCAGTTTACTTTTGGTTATTTAAAAAAACAACAACAAAAAACCCAAGATCGCCTCCAGTTTCCCCCACTGCTCCATTGCACATTGCATCTGAAGGGCAGGCTCCAAATCCCAGCAGGCTTCCGAGACCTCCCTCCCTTTCTGAGGTGAACTTCTGTGCTCTGTTTTGCTCTAGGGCCACATGCAATAAAAGCAGGTAACACCCCGATACCCTAAAACTTCCCATTCTGTTGGAAAGAATTCTAGACTTCTCTGTTAGAAAAGAATTTGGTGGTGGTGGGGGGGGGGATGTCCCCAACATGTTCAATGGTGAAAACCAGCACAAAGAATTCACTGAGCTTCTCTGCCAGGGCCTTACCACCCGAGTACCCCTTTGACACCTTTTTCTCACATAGTCTCCTCAATTCCCTAGGTGACTCTTTACTTTTGATGCATTTAAAGAACTTTTAACTATCAGCTCAGATATCCTTAGTAAAGCAATCTTTTTGGCCATCTTACACTGCTTACACATTTGATTATTTCCTAATATATTGGCTGCCTTGCCCTCCTCATACAGACAGGCTTTTCATTTCTTGAATGTCATCCTTTCCCCCATGATAGACTCCTTCAGCCTCCTAATCAGTCACGCATGGTTTGATTGGATTTTGTTTTCTGTTTGAAATGTGGCAGAGTTTGCCTGGGCAAATAATTTTTTTCTTGATTTTTTTCCAGGTTGCTTGTAAGCTTCTTGCTTTTTGGACTGTCTCATTCTTACATAATTAAATATCTACATGCTGGATTTATCTCACTTGCTCTCTCCTACTACAGTTGTAAACTCAACTGTATTGCAATTCCTACTACAGAGGGCTCCCAGTAATATCTTGTGAGCCAGGTGCTGTGCCATGCTGAGAGCATGCAGAACAGCATTTTCTCTTGCACATGCCAGGAATAGTCGTGTTAGCAAGCAGTCATTCATTGTGTCCAAAAAAAATTCTCTCTACAGTTAACACATTCTTCTTCAGCTGTAGCAACCTTCATTTAGTTACGGTTCATATTAGCAGTGGTCACAGAATTAAAAAAAAAGGTAGCCTTTTCTTGTTTTTCCAACTTCAGGATTAAGTTTGCATTTGATAGTGGGCATTAATCTTTTAGACAGTTTATAGCATCCTAGTGATGTCATCTTATCCGGGTGATTAAGGACAGATTTAGTCTTCCAATCAGACAAAACATTCGGTCTCAACAGAAGCTTTAATCAGAACGATTACTTGTTGTGTTGAAATTGCCCCAGTGAACATAGCATCGCTGACCTTCCCTTTGCAGGACATTTAAGCTTCTCTCAATTGAAGAATCAGGATTACTGGCATTTCACTCCAGATCAAGATTAAAAATGGACTTTCCAGATCAACGATACAAGAAAATTTCTCATTTGGCAAGCAGTGTAAACTGGAATACTGCAGATAACTTGGGGGAGGGGGGATAGGTATATTTAAAGGCTACTTGGGACACATCCTATTGATCCTCTTGTCATTGCCTTCTCCCCCACGGTTAGCCAGATACACAATTATTGCATATTTCACTGGCAGGATTTTTATAAATTAGTATTAAGCACTAAATGATGTCAAACTAAGGTTTCTGCCTTCTTCCCACAGCTCACTCAAAAACAAAAAGCCCCAAGCACACAAAGAATGATTTCCCCTGTGATAGGAGAGTCTCAGCTAAGAACATTTTTCAAACCTGTAAGCAGAGTAAGAATTTTCTCCCAAAGATTGCTCACTTGAGACTTTCCTGTTGTTCCAAAACCATCTTGTCTTCAGCCAGAAGTTCTAAATTAACCAATGAAGCCTCCACAAAGYAGGAAATGAGGAAACATGCAGCTAGCAGAAAGACTGATATCAGAATAGAGGAATACAGCTTTTTTTTTCCCGTAAGTCTAGCTCCTGTGTCATTAAAACCAATGGCTGTTCTCCCATTGATTTGAAAGCAAGACTAAACCATAAACGATGGCATGTTCCCTACTTGTATACTCATTTTAAAGCAACTTTTCGGGGCCAGACAACAAGCTTACTGATAACTGTAATAGCARTTACAATACTGGTAACACCCTGGATTCAACACTACTTTAGAAGTATCAAAATGTTAATAACCGCTACCTTTTTCTTAATTCCATCATTTTCTTTCAAAAGAGGTCAGTAGCTGTATAAGCAGCAACACAACTGCTTCTAAGCAGAAAAATGCTTAATATTAGAGAGAAGATTCAGAGAGAATTAAAGCAGAAAGCATACAATTGAAGGTTGTCATCTCATAATTTTATCACAATTTTATGCTTTTTGGYATTTGGTGACAAATGTGATGAAATGTATATTTTAAGAATAAATAAGAACATAGAAGATCTAAATTCTTTTTAATTAAAAAATATAGTTTTAAGATGACAGGAGAAAAACAAAAAATACCAAGTGTATTACTGAGCTTCTAAAATTGGAATGCAAACAAAAACATTCAAATATAGTAAAAATAAGATTTACTTTTTTTTTTATTATTATTATTTTAATAACAGTTTGAGTTATTCAGGTTTCCTTATACAGTTTCTAACTTAGCTACATAATCAAGAACACCAACTGGCACTTCCTAGACTATGGCATAAAGACGCCAGTGAACCCACTTTTCCTTTGATTTGCTAGTGGCARTTCAGGTCCCAACACCATTGCTCAAGAACTTAACTCCCCCACTGATTTTAAGGGGGACGGATGCTTGCTTCACCATTAGCACTACTGCCTGTGAGACCTTAGGCCTTCTTCAGAAGCCTTCCAATGTAAAGAAAGCATCCTAAAATTCACACCTCTGAGCAGTTATAAATCCTATAATTCACTATGAAAATTCCTCAGTCTTATTTTCCTCTTTTCCTTTCACTGATAGCCATTTAGCCTTTGAAGATATTCTAAAGAGGGCTATTTTTAGTTCAGGCTTATAGCTGCTGAAATGCCGTAGGTATTGTCAGACTGATGGAAAAAACTATCAGGTGCTTGTGTGCAATAATTGATCTAGTTGATGAGAACTGAATAATCCAGCCCTCTAACAACTCTTCTGAAATGTTTAATCATGGATTYGTTTTTATGAAACATAGCTCTAAAACATGACTAAAACAGAATTTATAGATATCATCTTTTTATAGATCATCTTGTCCCACCTGTATTCCCTGGAGTGATGAATGGTTTCTTTTTTGARTGTGCAGTTCTACTTTAAAATCATTAAATCAATGGGACTGCAACCACTTACTTGAAGCTTTATCTACCAATTTAGCCAATATCAAAATAGGCATTTCTTCCTCTGATACTAAACTTTTTTTCCAAACACCTCTGAATGAAAACTAATTCTGAAATGATAACAGCTGAACCAGCTGTTCCATTCAGTAATGGCTGATAAAAATTAAAGAGAATTAAATTTTATATAAAATATTAATATAGACAGATAGAAATCTTGCATTGAGTCAGTTGCTTGGAGCAATAGTTGTTCGGATTATCTTCTGATTTTCCTTCATAAATATTGTAAGACATTTGTCCCAATTAAGA
Organism: Rhea americana; assembly: GCF_003343005.1. Lineage (NCBI taxonomy): Eukaryota > Metazoa > Chordata > Aves > Rheiformes > Rheidae > Rhea > Rhea americana. The sequence continues at coordinate 1,215,462 of NW_028185495.1, read as the reverse complement.
TCTGAAATGTTGTATCATTTAATTAAGGCAGAAAAATGAATCCTACATCTGCTGCACTCTTCTCCCCACTCTGTATCACTCAGCTAAAAAGTATCTAGGGGCTCTGCCACTAGATATGCTAGTGCACTATGATATTATATCTCCTTCTCTATAGTTTCATCCATTTGCAGACTGTAACTCACACAGTGAAGCTTTACATTGCAATATTTTGGGCCAGAAATAGAACACTAAAAGCATCTCCATACCTAACACTTTTGTTCAACATTTTTTGAGAGTTTTGAAAAAAATAGGTTAATGCAAAGCTCTACAGCAAATCATGCCCTGCTCAGTTTTTCATAAAGAGTTCAAGCTGTTAATGCTATTTTCAAAGTTCTTGCATATTTTAGCACTCAGGTCTCCACGACCTTCACAGAAATAACAGGTCATCAGCAGCTGAAGCAGGCAGGAGTCTAGCAAAAATGAAATTGGGCAATAATTTTACCACACATCATATTTGATGTTTATGCTGCAATAGAGAAAGAAGTTTGAAGCCTTGTTTTTTTTTAATGAAAATAATAATAAAGTAATTTTACAGTATAAACACTTCTACTTGCTCAGGTAGCTTCCTACATTTGATATGAAATTGCACCAAATGCCTATTGTCACTATGTAGAGCTGCATGATACCAGAGAAACACTGGGGGATTTGCATTCAGTACCTATTTGAATGTCATATTCAGCTTATTATTTTATCCCTCCAGAACTTTTTCTTCTGCGTCTGTAAGTATGCAAGCTTACACACACAGCCTTAAGCTCCTCTTCTCCACCTTCTCTGCAGCCCAGCTCCAATCAGAGCATTTTGCTAAAACATCCCATCATCCTCTTTAATCCCCCTGAGATATCTAACCAGTGTTTTCCAGACACATTTGAGATCAGCACACTCCTAACCCTCTCTTCCATGTCTTTGCTTCTTTTGACACTGAAACCATACATTATTTCATTCTTCCTACTCTTGCAAGTGCTGCCCCTCTGACATTTTATTGTTTCAGCCTTCCTCCTGATGTATTCTGGTGGATTCTCCTTTCTGCCCTCCCACTCTTCCTTTCCCATAGAAAAAGGGAGCATTGTGCAGAGCTCGCCATCTTTGTCCTCCCCCTCTTTTCACTCCAGACTAATTCTTCAATAAGTACCATCAAGCATTTGTAAATTTACACAACTATCTCCTAAAAACAGACCAAACGCAATCAGTTAATTTCCTTATCTTTCRTCTTCATTGAAGTCAGCTGACTCTGGATCCCTCCCCCCCCAAACAGTCTCCTTTCCTGAGGTCTTCTAATGTGGCCTAGATAATTCTTCTGTAGGGTTGCCTTGATGCCATTCTCTACTGCCAAGCTACTAAAGCTAAGGGTAAATTAAGAAGGATGTAAAACAGACTGAATTTTGAAACATCAGGTGAGCATTCTCCTCATCAACTCATCCCATAAAAATGCCCAAGATAAGAAGGTTCAGGATTTCCACTAATGCAGCAGAAGAAATTAATCTTAACTACTGCCACGCAACTGGACATTCATAAGCAGTCAAATGAAATAACCAAAGGCAATTCCTGATGGGGCAGAGTTATTGAGAATAGTCCTTGTGTTCTGTGTGGGAAAACTAACCCTTTCCTCATCACCTGGAGAAAAGGAAAAATAGCCAAGGAATTGCTGATTGTTATTTTTGGGACACAAGATGGATTTTTATGAATCCGTGATGCATCATAGGTCAGTTACAGGCATCTCATAACTCAATCTACACCTTCTAACCTAATCCTTCAGTTAGGGTCACAGAACAACATCTACAGAAGTATCTCATGGAAGTTACATAAGTATTCCTATACTTATACAGCATACATATATATTTACGTATATATATAAAATATATATATAAATAAAACAACAATACCTAGATTTTACATTATAAGAAATACTTCAGACAACTAGCATTTCCCCCTACTCCTTCCAAATAAGGAAGTTTTCCATATTCTAGTCCTGGATACACAGTTGATTCTGCCCAAGAGCCCTTACGAYGGACAGTTCTTCCCTTATGAGGGAACAATAAGAGAAAATGCTTCATTGGCAGAATCACTGGGGGGAAAAACATAACCTGTCTGACGGTTCTCAGGGATTTGGAAAGTTGGAATTAACCTCAGGCTAAAAACCGTGATGTGATACAGACAAAAATCAATGATGCAAACAYATTATTAAATGTGTTTTTCTGAGGATCTATCAGATACGTGTTTTTGCCACACTTACAGCGCTCAGTGTAATCACCCATCATGGAAACTGATGACCCAATTAACAGACCAAATCACTTGAAAACCACTCATGCAAATGCTGCCARTCCCCAAAAATGTCATCAGTAAAACCATACTTCTGAACTGCTCAGATTACATGCAAAGAAATATGCACGTAGTTTTATTTTAAAATGGCTTTTTTTTTTTTAGACATTCTTTAAAGTTATTAGCATTGTAATAACTCTACCTAACTTTTAATCTTAGATCTGTGTTTTTCCTAGGGTAGTCCAATTTACTACTCAATTAAATTTCTGTATTGTAGCTCCACTTTAAGATTAGTTTAGTCTACCCCTAAGGAACTTTTCTAGTTTTTCGTGTTTATATTCTCACTGAAGCTCATTTTTGCTCATTTCTCTTTACAAWATATACTTCTTTAAAATTAACATTAAAAGTTTACTTTACCCAGACCGACCTTCCAAGCAGACAGAGTTTAAAGTCTGATCATGTTGTTTATTTTCTGGTTTGGATCCTCTGGTACTATTGAAAGACCTGGAAACAAGAGTGATACTATCCATTAACAACTGTTTCCTCAGAAACTATTAGCTATGTTATTGACCTTCATATTACTACCGAGACCCCACTGATTCATAAAACTTAACATTAGCTTGTCATTAACCTTAAGACTTTAAAAGCAAAAAAAAAAAAAAGTTTCTTACTAAATAAAAGCCTACTTTGAAAACTACYTAGGTTTTCCCAGATGATACTTCTGTGCTCTGGGTAGCTTTCTCACCATCTCTTCAAAAGCAAGTTCCACAACATAACACGCATGACCTAGCTTTCCTGAAACTGATCTGTTTTTAAATCAGCTCACATTTCTCCAGATACTGTGGATTTTGGAAGTCTTTTTCATGCAGCTTATGGCCTTTCTGCTCTTTCCTTATAAGCCATCTTAAAAGATTATATTTGCCCTCTTCTATTCTGTATTTGACCACAAAACAAAGTTATTTGTGCTCCAAGCACTGAGCCACTCACTTCTTCCATCCCCAGACAGTAACATCTACATTTTGAGCCATTAATTAATAACTTTTCTGCCAGGGGAAAAAAAAATGTTTAATGAGCTACTTTCAAAATGGTTTTAAGTTTGGCTGTTACATGTTCTGCTATACAGTCTAGTAGCCCCAACCAGCAATTTAACAGTTCCACCAGAGTAAACAGGCTCAGCAAGAGAGATCATCACACAGGAAAACTGATCAGGTATGAGCCAGTACAATGGATGGACACAGAGAAGATAAAGGGAACTGTAAGGTAAAACACGTAATGCATAGGGTTGTAAATACAAGCCACAAACACAGCGGACCAGAAGAAACTACAAATGTATGCTTGAAACAAAAAGAAAGAAGCCACTGAAATAAAGAATGGAATTAATGCCTATTAACTTGGGTACATTTCAAAAAAAAAAAAAAAAAAAAAAAAGTCACCTGATTTCACCTAATTTAAGACTTGGCTCAGTATCCCAGCCTTTGGTACCTGATCACAAATCTGCTTTGGTGTTAATGGTCTGTCAAACAGCAGATTTGTGTTAGTTGCTTGTGCTGCTTCTACGTTAACTCTTCTAATCCTCTGGAAGATACCTAGAAGTCACAAGGAAAGCTTGTTTTCCTCAATGTATTTTTTTTTCAAATGTATTAAGAGAACAGTGAACATGGTATTCATGATATCTACCAAAGAGTTCACTTTGAGAAGCCAGTACTGTTCACATTCACTTTCATTTTAGTAATCTAAAGAACCATCTCACCTTTTGTTTTAATAGAACAGTTTAATGGAAAATATTATAATCAGCAAAAGTAAGACAAGATCAAAAGCCTTCATTTCGCTGAGATTTTGCTTCTTCTAGAGGTAAATACAGGAAATCACCTTATGGATTTAAAAGTTCTGATTAAGAACATTATAAACCCGACTTTTGCAACATCAGTTCCTTGAATGATTACGTACTACAAGAACTGCAGGTGTATATTACCATGCGTAAGCACCTTCACATGCAAAGCACCAGACAAATGCTCTAGAAATTTTTTCCACGTTTGAACTTGGCAAAACAGCTACCAGCTTCTCTATACATGTAGCTAAACAAGTAGTGCACAGGACAACAGTAACAACATGCTATCATACCAACAAAACATACTAACAATTCCATGTTTGCTTTCCTCAAACAATAGAAGTATCTAAATATTTCGTAAAATTTAACATTGACTCTAGAGTTGGATTTTTTAGTGTCCTCATTGTTCTACACCGCAAAAGACTCCACAACAATATAGATTTATATCACCCTTTTTATTTTTCAGGCAGAAATACAATTTCATAGGGTATTTCAATAAATAGTGATGTTTATCCTTTAAACAAAGCCCCCTACTCTTTGGCATTTGACCATATTCCATTTTTCAAATTAAAGCCTATATAGGAAAAGTCTACTTTAGAGATCATTGTTCAATACATTAAACTTACATAGGTGCAGTTAACTTTTTAAAATACGTATCAGTTGCTGTAAAGATTCTAATAACTCTAAAACATTAACCAAACCAGTAAAATTCAGACTAYTGGGCTCTTATTTACTGCCTTCAGTTACAACTGTGGAGTAAGTGACAGAATGAAAAGAACACTTCATTTCCACAACACATGCACTGACTAGTGCTTTCTATTCATTCTGAAGGAGACACAAAAAATACCTGAATTGTACCAGGAACAAATGATCAAATATGTTATGTTTCAAAACAGTATGATCTTAATTATTCTTAACTTCTAGCAAGGTCATCAACCAAAACTAAGCTGCACACTGCTTCAGTAATAAATTGCACCTAAAAAAGTCTAAAAACTATTTTTAATTTTTAAAACATAAGTTACTCACATGTTTTAAATATATCTAATACAGCTGTCAAAATTGCATTTGATGTCATGTCTGGATGCAAATTTCTTAAGCAACAAATTAAGCCAGTATAGTCAATCTACTCTGCTGAAAAAAAAACAGGATCAGCTCTTCAAAAATAATATAGAGACACTTTACTTGCACTCTATGTAAAAGTCTGCTTTCTGGATCTCAATAAAAGTGTGCAGTGCTTCAAATAAACTAAATTTCCAAAGTAATGCTAATGCTATTTGATGCTTTCCATTACTACATGTGTTATAGAAAACATGAATTGAAATTAAAAACATTATTCACATACTGATGCAGACATTCTAGTGTATTTACTGGCATTTGAAGTGAATCCTTGTTTACACGTCAAGACAATGTAAAACAAAAACAAAACAAAACAAAAAAAACACATCTACAACCAAAAAAAATTCACCCCCCCAAAGATTTTTTTWAAATATCCCAAATACTTATTCCAAGCATTTCTTTCAATAGAACAGAGGAGGCAAAGCAATTACTTCCATGCAGAAACTAAAAAATAATTTAACAGGTCTAAAGTAGCAAATGAACAAAGTTATATTTAATGAGCGAATTTCCCCCTTACTAGTGCAAGCCCAGTTACAAAATGTTTGAACTGTTTAAATAACAAGTGATCTATTTTAGCCAAGTTCACATTCCTTCCCGTTATGTAAAAAAATCATACATACATTTTACTTTAGAATATAGGAAGAAATAAAAAGATAACTTGAGTACTTATCCAAGAGCAGTTTCTAACATCAAGCCAAAATTAGCAACAACCAAGCAGACATCACCATTTTTCTGTGTTAAATTACTGTAGATACTAGATATAACTATACAAAAAACCCCTCAAACCTAAAAACAAAAAAACAAAAGCCTTTTCTTTGTTAGAAGGTGTCCAAAGGAATATCCACCAGTTGCAGTCAAATTTGAATTAGAAGCTGCTTGCTCTGGAAAGATTTATTTCCCTCTGAGTATTGGTAACACATTGCATTGTCAAAATTCTACTCAAATAAATTACYTTCTGGTAACATTTAGCTGATACAACCACCTACAATGTGGACAGTCATGTACACAGTACAACAGTAGATTTTTGCAGCAACAGAGAAATAACCAGAAACTGATTCTAAATTCCAGATCATAGTTCATGTGTTATTTCTTGCAAACATACGGTCCCCTCTAAGGGTAAGGTGTTGGAGCTGGTATTGTAGCACTTCTGTGTCAGCAGGTTCCTTGATGCTCATTTTGTCTAAATTGAGGTAGTCCAGGGATTTAGAGTGAGCCCTTTTACCTTTTAAAAGGCAGAGAGGCAGGGGACCATGTAGTGCCTTATAAGGTTCATATGGTAAAGCCTTAGTGCATTTATCCCCTGAGCTGGGCATCCGTCTCCTCCTCCTTCCATTTACTGCAGGGATCTCATATGGCTGATAGTACCTACTTCTAGTTTTGTACAATCGAGAGGAACGTGCAAGTCCTGAATCAAGCTGTTTGGAACGCAAGTTAGGCCCTAATTCCCCTTTATTCTCTTCATTTCCTGTACACTTCTGGGCTAATTTCAGCAGCTCTTCTCCAGTTGTGAAGCCAACCAAATAGTTAGAATCCATATGAAGGATCTGATAGCCGGAAACTGTCCGCCGCATTGGTGAGCACGGCGTGCTGGAGCATCGTGGCTTCTCAGCATCAGTTTTGCTTGCAGAACTCACCTCTGCAAGAGGTACAGGGAGGGTAGATATAGTAGTTCTGGATTCTCCATTTATGTCAACTTCCATTTTAAACACAATGCTATTCTCCTAAAAACAAAACAGAGCTTGATCAGAAAAAGAGCCTTTAACCAAGAAAAGGATCAGAGTGAGAATCTCAGATATTAGGGATTTTTTTTTAATCATCCAAAACTCACAACCAGTGCTTCTCTTTACAGTCTTGTCTTACACTCTACAAAGTCTCCTAACAAAACTATCACCAACATTTGCCTTCTAGAACTACTTTTTTTAATGACARATACCATAAATATATTCTTATCATTCTTGAATATGTTAAGAACATTCTTGAATAGTACTGTAGAGAAAACTGAAGTATCTTTTAATCCTTTTAGTCCATTTGATTCCCTTTGAGACAATCTACCTCTATTAGCATATCCACAGTGCTACTCTCCCACACTCAGTTGCATGTATTTTCCATTAGCAATAACCTCAGAAAATAAAGCTAAAAACAAAAACAAGATCTCTCCCCCCTCCCCACACATGCAACAGCTACTACCTCAGGCATGATCATGGACCAGAACTGACCCTCACCTGGGTACTGCAATGTTTCCCTCTTCCAGAAATGARAACAGTTTGCTCTAGATTCAAAGAATGGCATCCTGACTGTTCAAACTCAGCTATCTTTAGAGGTCATCCACAAACCTCCCCCTCCAAAAATCACAATATTATTTACAGTTAACCAAACAAAACCACAATGTTTTATTCTAATGTATTTCTAACAAAGGAAATAGTTTACTAGTGTTTAATAAGTATGTCATAAGATCTTTGTAAGCATCTTAATAATGACCAATATTCTGCTTTCTAGCATATTTGTTTGGCTTTTATTTCTTTGGGAAACAAAATAATCTGCCCTGCCCTTTCTCCCCTCACAACTATTCTATACAAATTATTTGGTGCCTTTAAAGATGCAACAACTTTCCACCACTATCCATTACCATCTTTAACATGGGAAGATAAAGTTGATATCACAGAAAGTGTATGTCAGTGGGTGCCAGCACACAAAGGCGGCTTAGTATTTTTTTTTTCCCAATTTCTTTGCTTTTGGTGTCTTTTACACTATCTTTGTGCCACAGCTAGTTCACAAAATGCAAAGGTCACATCTGTTTCCAAATCCATGTTCCCTTCATTGTCAGCCTCACCTTTGCTCTACATGTTAGCTAGTAACTCTCTGGCCACGTATTTCACAAAAAAACTACACAGCTCTGTAAAGCTTGAAAGCAGCAGGATTCAAAGAAGAAAGTAAAGTTAGTATGCAACCTTCCAGTGGAAACAAAATTCTTAGCTTTATTATAAGATATTAAGACCACATTAATGGCTTGGTAGAGCGTCACAAATAAAACTGCCTTTAAAACATGTTATTGGCAGTTTGTAGACTTTTAAAGTTGCTACTTGCTGCTGTTCTGCRAATTGAGATGTCAGAGACAGAGAAGCAAAGACGCAACAAGTAAATGAAGGAAAATAGTACCTCCTTCTCAACATTTTATTCAAATATTTGTAATTAGATGCTCTAATACAAAATGGACTTAAATAGAATGGAAAACCATGTCAAGGTCAACCACCACTCACTTGCCTTAAAAGTTTAAGCCTACCCAATTTATGTTCAGGGACTGGGAAAGAACAATTTAAGTCTGCTTAGTCTCAAATCAAYCTATTAATTCAGTCCTATTCTAATCAAAAATTCTCATACTTTTACTAAACAAAATTTGATTTGCCAGTCATTGACAGAAAACCTTCTGTTACAGAGTTCCTTTAGTCTAAAATGTCCTTTTTTAGTTCTCCTCATAAGGTAGTCTTACTTAGGATTTCTCGGTTTGTGTAGTATTGCTTTTATAGATACAGATTCACRTCATGCAGCAAATTCTTAACAATTTTTAGCAAAAAATACAGCTAACATAGCAAAAGCTAAATAAAAAATACTATACTAAATCGTCAATATTTTTCAATGAAAAAAGTACATAAACTCAAGAAAGTTGCTCCTTATATTTAATTGGCTTTCTGAAATATATTTAGAGTCAGTTCAAAATTTCAGAATAGCAGAAGCAACTGTTCTTTCCTTCAGCACCATATTTACRTAATGAGACAATAAATATGGCAAGGTTTCAGCACACAAAGATATTCATGACAACTCCTTGGTCAGAAATCATAGTTCCTGCACCATCAAGAACCAAGGTTACTGGAAGTGTAACCTAGACAAATCTCGCACTAGAATTTTGGCTATCCTAAGCTTTTCACCAAGAAACCTAAATATGTAACTGCTCCTGGTCTTTTAATTCCTAGTTTGTCTCTTCCAGGTCAGAAATATTTACAATAATCTTCCAGAAAAATTYAATCTTTTCTGTTAAAAAGCAGAAACAACACTAGGAAAAATATTAACAAAGTAGAGTTTTATAGGAAGGTTAGAAATGAATTAATTACATTACACGCATCCTAAAACCCAGCAACAACAACCACTTGCTACAGCCATAGGTGCCCTAAGGAAAGGGAGGCAGGAAGGGATGTCCCCATGCACATTTTGAGTTAAAGAAAAAACAAAACCAAAAAACTTGGGAGTACTAGAAAGCAGCACAAAGGCCCTTCTCAAAATACAGCTTTCAAAATTAACTTACTTTCGTTTGAAACATAGACGTGTGCCCTGCTAGCAAAAAGCAATCAGTTTTGGAGGAAAACTACAAGCGGAGGGCGGGGGGCAAAAGGTCCTCGTGCTGGCCAAGAACAGGACAAAGGAAAAACAGAAGAGAAWAGCCTTGAAGTCAGCAATGCTCCAGCCTAGTGCTTCAATCCAAAACCGCAGCATTTCTTCTGCTATATTCCAATGCAAGGAACAGCCCTAAAAACAAGACACTGGAGAGAATCCTACACGTTTGAAAAGAACAGTAGCATCAGAAGCCAAATTGTAGGATTTGGCACCATAAACATCAGAAGCTTAAGGGAACAGCACCATGAGTTGGTGAAATGAATGACTGGCCAGCTCCAGAGGCACAGGTCCAAAATGCAGCATGTTCAACCATGCTTTCCCAACCCTTTTAAACATGACTTAGTCAAGCTGCCATATGGTTTCAACATGCTTTATTTCCTTATCTGTTAAGAAAGACAGAGTTACATTGTTTAGAAAATTTCCATAAAACAAAATCATTGGTGAGATTTACAGTATCTGTACCTACAAATACATTTTTAAGGCTTTTAGGCTGATTTTTAGGCCATTTCAGTGGTTGTAAGACATTAGCTGACTACTAGTAAGTTTACCGCTGTATCATGGTCTCAGCRCATGTCAGTAATCCTAAGTATCAATTTTACTACTGAAAAAAACAGTACTTCAATTAAAATATTTTCTTCAGATCATAGTTACCTTTTCTTCTTGCTTCTCAAAGAAAGTGACAATAGAGAGATGCCAATTCAATGCAATTTATAATCAAGGTTTTAAGATAGAACCAAAACAAGGAGATGATGAACAGGCACTCTTTTCTTTGCTGCCTCTTCACATATTTAAGTAGTATGGAAAAATACAGATAGTAGAACAAGAAAAGGATTCACTTGACCAATGTGTCGTACTGGTGCTAAGAGTGCTTCCAGCATAAAATTCACTTCATTAAGATTTTACAAGATTTCAATTATTTTCTTTAAACTACAAAGGAGGTTCGCACTTAAATTAATCCTACCTAATCCAGCTAAAAATCAAGTCACCTAAACCACTGAGAAAAGGAATAACGACTAAAAAGATTAGGTTAACTATTATAAATCACTATTATCTTAAAGAATGCATTAATATGCTTGGTATAGATCTTTGAGGGCAAAATCCCCAGAAATCAAAAGTTCCTGCACCCTGCATAAACCAAAGCTTTCYGGTTTTTAAACATTTTACAAAGATGGCAGATACCACAGAAAGATAGGTATGTTCAAAAAACAGAAGCGTATTACATATTAACATAMAATATGCTAGTATACATACTGTAAATCATTTGTTGCCTTGGACTGGAGCCCTGAAATGACCTATAGTCATTTGCTCTGATTACACGTAAGGGCATTTTTTTTTTGTTTTGTAGTTTTTTTTTTTTTTGCTGATAATTTGTTACTTACTTTTTCTCTCTTCCTCAAAAAGACAACAAGCAACTCTAAAAAATATCAACTTTAATTGTGCAGTTCTTCAAAATTTAAACAAAGAAAACACAAAGAAAGATAAAGTGAGATTTCCCTCAACACTCCTATGCTTTCTAAAAAGCCTGTATTATTTCAATACCACCAAAATAGGTTCTTCTTAACAAGAGTACTGATTCTATTTGGTTTTTGTTTTCTAGACATCAGTCCTGCAGGTATGTTCACCATTTGCTAAGAACCACAAAGATCCCTCTGATAATATACTTTAATTGCAACAAGCATGTGGCTGAATGGAAAGATGGCATTACWGTTAGCACAAAGCAACTCTGTACAAGGGTGAAATACATTGGGTTAGAGATATTCAGTCAAGCAGTACCAGTGCTGACACTTCCCCTTCTCTGATCTTCCATTACTTCTACAACACACCTATGAGATATGACTTTTGTCTATAAATACTAGGAAAAAATACAGGAAGTGAAGTCAACCAGTCCAGGTAACTAAGAGGACTGTGMCAAGCAAAGTCAACATATTTTTGATTAAGTATTTCAAACTTTTCTATTTGTTAAAGAGAAAAAAATAAAAGTCTACATTATTCCTTTTGTAGTACGAAAAGATAGATTCACATATAGGTAGTATGAATACTTGGAAATTCCATCCTGTTTTGCTGAATGCTGATGGAATTACATATTTGTAGAGCGTATTTTTCTGTAAATATTTCCAGTCTGCAATGAAAATACATAATGAAAGAGTCAGGTTAAGGTTGAACTATCTAAAAGTATCCACAAAGCTGCCATGTTTCAGTTTCTAGAGCAGGGGCAGCCAGCCCATAGACCTTGAGCTGTTTGCAGCTTGCAGGCCCTTCCCACACAAGCCGGTGATCCTGCTGCAGGCATTGCCAGCCCTAGATTACAAATACAGTGATGGGGAGCTGCCCCCCTCAATTTACTCCCAAAGTCACTCACCCTTCTCTCAATCTGCTAGACAGCTATTCTTAGCCTTACACAACTTTGTATTCAGCTGAAGAGAGTTAAGAAAACAAACAAAAACACACAGCCTCATGCTCTTGAAGGTACCCTAGAACAGTTACATTAAGTTTTATAGATGGATACCATGTCTGCAGAGACAGGAAAGGAGGGAGGTGGGGCGGGGGAGTAAAACACAGCAGGACCAGAAATCTCCTGAAAGATGCCTACAAACTCCACACGTTTTCACCAGATCTGATCTTCCTGAAAAGAGATACTATGCTACTCTAAGCCATAGAAGAGCAAACGGAGAAAATGCTAAATTGTTGCATCATATGAAGTAACTTTGGGATTAAGCAAAAACAAAGTTTAACTATTTTTTCAAAATYAAGTATAAGAAAATGAAATCATGCATAACCTGTATGGATATGGTAGAATATCTATATCAATATATAAACATAGATATTCCCAAGTGAGTAGTAAGAAATCAAAGACAGGACAAATTAATAAAGACAGTGCAATAATATCAGAAAGCGATGCAAAACAAGTCTCCACACAACAACCAATTAAAATAACTGCAGAATAGCGGGCATTTTTCTTTTGACCAGGTGAAGTATTTAGCCCTTAAGCAATGCAGTACACTGGACAACACAACATCAGTTACACCACATTATATTTCATACAGAACAAGGAAATGCTCAATGTTTCGAACAAGAAGATTATGTCAATTTCTAATAATACATTCCTACTGCTAGAASCAGAACTAGTTAACCAGTTTATTTGTTAATCCTTCTCATTAATTCAACTTCAAATAGAAAACAAACATGATCCAGGAAGCATTCTTTTAAAAATGAAGAGGATCACAAATGAATTACTGAGGAACTGCAACTGGCAATTGCAGTGACAGGCTCATCCTGCAGATGTGACAGCCAGTAGACCAGATCAGCATGACTGAGCATACGATTTACACAGAAAAAAAGAGACAGATGGAATTTCAACAGTAGGTTCAGGCTAATGAATTTTGTATGAGTAGTYTTAGCAAGCAAGAAAAGTAAAAGAAAATGGTGGAAAAGAAAGCCATTTAACTTCCAACATCTCTTCACCAAGCAATATCAGATGAATGTATTTAACAGAGGGTAACTTTTCTGTAAGATACAAAGTTCTTTAAATAACCAATGCAACTTCTTTTCTGTGCAGAATCACAGATGAACATTTCTCCGCATTCTGTTAGTAAGTTGATGYTCTTAGCCAACATGAAGATAGCTATTTGCTGTTACTCATTAAAAGACTAAACTGCAAGACACGTAAAAAAAGTTGGTGTGTGGTGTGAAATAAATCCTTTGCTTCTTTAGCAAGTAACAATTCAAAACAGTATATTTTTTCATTATTACTGCATTTTATTTATTTCACTGCACATTTCATTTTCATCTCCCCATCAACTGAAAATTCAGTCCCCTCTCCAGTTTCAGGCTATTTCACTTGAAAGAAAACTAACTTGATTTGTTGGAATAATTCAATTAGCTTCATAGAATAATAAAGATAGAARTATAAAGAAAGAATTTTTGAATGTTTTACAGATTTCACTGAATAAACACTACTTTTCCCTTTAAAAGCAAAATACTAATGGTAAAACAGGTCTCCACCATTTTTGTGTCAGACTAGAAATGAATGTTTGGTGCCATGCCTGAAAATACAGCTTTGCAGATGTTATTTTGAAACTATCAACCTAAACAAAAACTGTGTCATACACAGCCTTTGTCTAGGAACAGTTATTAAAAGAAAGTCAATAGTTAAAAATAAGACCTGCCCTCAAAGCTATTAAGGAAGATATCATGTTTAATCAACCTAATTTACTTTGCAGGGTTTTTAAACAGAAGCACTTTAAATAACTTCTTCATTGTCTTCCTGTGATGTAATCTGCAGCAAGTATTTAGCTGTTTCTTGGAAAGGTGTGTCTYATTCATTTGCACCACCTGCATTTCAAAAGGTCACTTCCTCAAACTTACAAGCCATGTATTTATTTAAGGACCTTTAAAGTTTTGTTCCTTGCCACCTCTTCAAATGAYCCTTTCTCTACTTAAATAAATGCTGCCTAAAACCAAATGTTTAAATGCAATGCAACTATGGGATAAGYATTGACTGAAGCTCAACAGTACACTCAAGTACAGCAAATGTGATTTAAACATGTGAACAGAAAACTTTGACTAGGCATACTCCATTCATCTGACTTTACCATAACAATGTTYGCATGCAATTATGCAAGCCTGGCGGCCAAGCAGGCAGCATATGGCTGGCCAAAGAAGAGATTATAAAGAAAACCATGCTACAATGCCAGTACTGTTACGCAAGAATTTAATTTCAAGGATCACACGGCTATTGCTTCACTTCTTTCCTCCATTTCAGAGCTACTGAAAGAAAGAACCATCCTTCTCCATCCTCATTATCTCCATAAACACTCTTCCTCAAGGGAAAAAAAAAAAAAGAAAAAAGCACACTGCATAAGATAGCATATGTCTCAAAATACACCAACAGCAGCAGCAGAGATTTGGGTGGTGGGAAGAGAAGATTTCAAAAAGGGAGATGACACGGGAAAAGGAAGAGGGAAAACGAACATTGCACGCCTCCGCGCACTATGGCAAAATAAAGACTCAATCTCCCAATACTCATTACACCTCTTTTTGGTCACGTTCCAAGAAATCCTACTTTATTCAGAACAAAYGATGTCAGAAGTCAGCCAACTACTGCTGGAAGTAGCAAGTCATTGCAGACCCTCTCCATCATTCCCAAAATCTGCATAACTGCAGTCTTCTACCATTAATTCATTTCTACACTGAACCGTGCAAGCATGTACACACAGTGRTGTACAACCCCACCCTAGACACACACTAACAAGCAAAGACATGTTCACAGAAAACATCTCCTAATGCACACTTCTTGCTATTGTCTGCGCAGTAGGTACACATGCACTCATGTCAGCTAAAATCCCCTGTTAAATGGCATGTAAATAATAACTACATAGGAATGTTTAGGAGCAGAGACTATTTTCCTACATGTTTGTTCAGCATTTGAAGCAGCAGTACCTTAACTGTTTGGAGACATTCGCCCTCCCCCTCCCAACATCTCAATACACAGAGAACWGCAAAACAACCCGTCCAATAAACTAAAGCCATTCAGCAAGCTCTATATTCCACAAAGTAACCCTTTAACCTATAGGAGGGCACACGAATGCAGTCCATGAGCATCATGGATGAGGTAACTGACACATTGAAACAGAGCTCTGAGTCTCCATTCGCCTTTCACTAAACAAGTTTTCAAGTTGCCCATAGGAAGCTGGGCAGTAGTCCACTGTAACAGCAAGACTGAATAGCTGAAAGGCTGCATTCAGGTTTAGGACTTGTATAAGAGTATTAGGAATGGTATGAGGGGGGCTGCTGTGGGTTATAAGTTGCAACTGAAAAGAATTATAAACGGTTATAAAAAGATACAAGTGCTAACACGTGCAAAGTCTCTTTTTTTCCAAGAGGGGAGATTGACAATAATAGCTAGCACAAAAAATACACTTGAGCAACGGAACTACAAGCTGAAGCTTTTACATGAACCTCCCCCAGGTTTCCACATGAAGATTACCATAATTAATATCCCCCTCCCCCCGATCTGCCCGAACAGCTCCCACTGCCTAGCTACTATTCCCACCGCATTTGTAAGCATTGCTAGGAGTAAAAGCAAACGTGGGTCTGAGCGCGCGGGACAAAGCAGGCCCGCCGGGAGCCCCCACCGCGGCAGGCAGGCGGCGCACAGCAGCTGCCTGCCGCCCGGCTGACCCCGCCGCGCCGCGGAGCGCGGGGACGTGCCCACGCGGGGGAAGGGGCCCGC
>NW_028185495.1:1141441-1199124 GCF_003343005.1 Rhea americana | reverse complement strand
CGGCTCCCAACGGCTCCCAACGGCTGTCGCGGCCGCGCGGGCCCCGCCGCCCCTGCCCTGCCCTCGCCTCCGGCCGCCGCTGCCCTTCCCCGCGGCACGGGCGGCCACGCAGCTTCGCGGCGCCCAGGCTCAGGCAACAGTCGGCGGACACTGACTGGACACGAGCCTTTAGTGATGGTTTACCGCTGTTCTCCTCGGTTGTTTCCCTATTTTCTTGGATACCCCGGGGAAGTCAGCAAAGATGCTGTGACTGCGACTAACCTGGCAGACAGTTGGCCAATCTCCCTTCTTAGAGTAAGCGGAAAAGAAACAAAAGGGACAGGGAAGGGAAGGTGTAGCAAGGTAGTCCAGTCTTTCTCCCTAAAAACTAGTTTGCTGGCAGCTGAACCAGGCAGGGACATGTGTCCGCAGCGTTTGTCGCTCTGGCTCTCACCCTGCGCCCCAGTAGGGCCGTGCCAGGCTCTTCCTGCCYGGCCCGCTTTCCTCATCGCCTCGCAACCTGAGGCTATTAGGCTAGTATCGCAGACACGAACAAAAACAGCCCTGTTAAACTGCTGTAAAATGGCRTCTGTGACCACCGGTGTTCAAAACAGGTGCTCTGAAACAAAACATCAKGATTTTTAAAAAGGACAACATTAAAATAAAGAGGCAGTCTAGATAAAATGAGTATATAGCCAGTGGAAATAATCTTAGAAAATTTCATTTTAAGTATTTTCCCTCATATCTGGAATACTTACAAAATAGGAAAACAGAACAATCTGGAGCGAGCTCTGACTAAGTGGAGGAATAGCATTAAATCAGTAAGTTAAATACAGAAAGTGGGGAATATCTCTGATCAAGCAGCAGCAGCGCAAGGAAAGGAACTGTGTGCRTGTTTCAGTGTCACTATGATGCTCTGTGTTGCTCACCACACACAGTTAGAAATCTGCAATATTGCTTTTAGCTCGAGTCATAAAAACTCTTCTTCTAGTGTCCTGCAGTAGAGGTGGTTAAAAATCCTTTGACCAGTATAACAACTATTCAAGCAAACATATATTTTGCTCTTGGAACGTGACTACCTGGAAGGAGTATTTTTGTGGTTATGTGGCAATGTGATTCTGCTATCAAGTAAATGCTAACCCTTGGGCCCTTGTTGTCAGGCTTTGAGGTGGACTTCCATCTAGTGGCCAAGGTTGATAGGAGGGGAAAGCAGTGGCCAAAGACTTCAGGAGAGGACAGATATTCAGGGGTGGTCATAATGTGTTTTATCCAAGTAGCTGTTTAAAACAACACATGATTTACAGCTTGGCCTTTTCCTTTTTTCCTCTCACATATCAGATATTTCAACACTTAATAAACTTTAATGACACTTAATGTACTAACAGAATTAACAGGGCAAACTTGACTTTGAAATTTCTAGGTACTAAAGCAAAGGTATATATCCTGAAAACTTCTCCCAATAATTGTCACTGAGCGCTAAAACAGATATTTGAAAGTTAAAAACACCCTCAAATTTCAAACATCTGCATTTTCCATGCAACAACTGAGACCATTAATCTYAGTACTAAGCATATGGCTACTGTACTTCACTACTGTTGCAATGCTTTTAGATGCTGAACAAAGATACATTGAGGTACCAGGTCTTTCTTTTTCCAACTTAAAAATAGGTTAAAAATTTTGGATACCACTTCAATGCAGAGSAAGACGCACACCATTATGGATTAGAAGCTCCTTTAGATTTTCCCTGCATCATCACCCTAATCAAAATACCAAGTACCTCAATCCTATGATGGCTTTGGCCACTATCGGTTTCTTGCATCAGTAACAGTCAATTCCACTACCAATATAACTCAATTTAAATAATTTTTCATTACTGTTAAAGAGGGAACACAAACAGAAAGGGTTACACTTCTTTTTCATTATCTGCAATTTTTTATTTACTATCCTGGAAAAGCTTTTATTAAGAGAGTTTTCTTCTTTACTTTTGTATATTCCAGGCTTGTACACTGGAATCTGTTTGTTAAGATGATTTAAGCATTAATTAAGTTACTAAATCACAAGGACTGAAGGCTGAGCCACTGAAAGAATATGCCCTCAGTGTATTTTTTTTCATGAATTCAATTCCAAAACCTAATAGGACAAACAGTATCTTTTATTAAATACTCAAATCTCTTTTCCGTTTCTAGAGATTGTGGTCATTATCCTGAAACTCATATTTTGTTAGAAAGCCATAAGAACATTCAAGATAAAATACAAAGTATTTGTTTTTAGGAAAAAAACATGAAAAAACCCCACAATTCTTCAACTCACAGAATTACATAATATTAAAAATACATTTATCAAATATAAAAGAGGTAGACAAAATTAATTTTAAAATTGTAAGGCAAGTTAAACAAAAACTGGTAACAGAAGAACATATATGCCATACTGAGAACTGAGTAACAGCTTCCTAAAATTGAAATTACCTGCACAAAAACAAACACTGCAATTGAATAAGGTTGACAGTGTAACAACACTCAGAGGGATATGGYTGAAAGAGTACTACAACTTTTGCATTGAGAAAAAAAGAGAGAAACTTGATTTTTTATATTAAAACAGTCAAAAGTAGCAATATTATCTATTGCCATAAGATAAATCAACTTTTGCCATCCAAAAACAAAAGCTTAGTCATTTTTTTAAACAGATCTTAACAGGACTTTAGCTAAGTTAAAAGGAAGTATGGTGACAGTTTATTGAAAATCTAAACCAAACGTCTGAAGTGTTTAACTTAATAAAATCCCATCTTTATTTTTTATGCAGGAGTGTAAAATGAATTCTAGAGAGTATGAAAAATAATTCCTTGATTTGCTTTTTGAGTCAAATTCACTTTTAGCATAATTAACCTGACTTCAGTAGGAATTATGGCTACTCGTGAAAGGCTGAATTTGTTTCTTTGTATCTGACAGAGGAAGCAAGTGCTGGAAAGAATGTGAAAAAGAATGTTTTAGAGCTATGTCTATTTTGCAGATGTTCAATTAGTACCTACTCTGATTCATACTGCCTCAAGAAATAATTACAACCAATCAACAAGGAAAAATGGACTGTGTCCTACACCATAATATTTAATAATTACTGAGAAAGGGAAGTAGAGTTTTACTTCTGGTTTGATTTTTCCCCTGTGCAGTTCTCTCCATTTACTGTACAAGTCAGCTTTAAAAATGACTACAGACTCTTAGTTCAAATTCATAAATAATTTAAAATATTTCCCAGACTACTGTCCCTCAAGATCATTTAAGGAGGCTTTTGAAAGAATATTTTAAGTCCGAAGATATCCCAGCCCCCCACCAAAAAGAAATTAGAAACTTTAGAAACTTTTCAAGAATTTGAAAGCAAATAAGACAGAAGGTCCAAGTGGGCTTAAAAAAAAAAAAAAAAAAAAAAAAGGAGTTTTAGTATTTATATAAGTATAGCAGAGTAATAAATTTATAAAATGAGTAGTTATCTCCTGTTCTGGAGAGAAATGCATTACAACAAGAGCATTACAACAAGAGATGATTTAGTGAGACACACATACCCAGACCAAATAGGCTTTGTTAGAAGCAAAAAGATTGCTATACTATTAGGACAATCCTTGGTCTGTTACAAAATACACATCACCCAATTATCTTATTTTCCCTTGTCGCTGATTTTTGTCCCTTTTACTGTAGAGAATGAGAATATGTAGGTGTGATGCTTCAGAAAATGGCTTTGATGGTATTTGTTTTATTTGGAGACATCAGATTATGTAGATCAAGACTGTTGCATGAAAATGGATTTCTCAAAAGTATGTTGGATAAATACATTCAGGCCAAAAATAACCTAAATATCTCCCTTTCAGGCTAATCTTGAGATACTTGCACAAAATAAGATATTCTCCCCCCTTTACATCTCATTTACCAAAAGAAGGAAATTCTTACTAGAAACTGTCACACACACAGTTCTGTATACATCAGAGCAGGCATCATCAAATTCGGCTCTCTTTGAAAGAGAATACCATCAGTAAACCAATGACAATTTTCAAATAGATAAAAGCTCTTTCTTTCCAACACTTTTGCAGTAGATAGGTAAATATACAGTGATGTATATCTAGCTCAGGGAAAGACAACATGATTTTAAGTCAAGTTCAGTGTTATTTCAGAAAGTTGATGCTTGCCATCCCTCAGCCATTAGTAGCAGATCGTATGAAAATCTGTAATTCTTAAAAATCTGGACTACAAGTCTATTTTTACTATCACAGTCATACATTATGTGGTATGGTGAAAAACTTTTCATCCATCCTTTTATTCTCTCTTGAAGCAAGGATGTATTACAATGTTTTTGTGTGAATGCAAAACCCTTCAGCTTTTTGTAAGGTTATGAGATTGCAATAGGGTGTCCACTTAGAACTACTGTCAGATATTTTTCTCCACAAGATTTTCTACAGCACGGTTGCTGTTTATATTTAGCATATCCTCTTCATCAAGGGGCTGCATTTGATGCCAGTAACACACATGCACACCTAAGATTTTTCTAGTGTGAMTAGAATTTGTCTCCGAAGTACAGGGCTCTCACTCAGTATCATCCAACTCACTCACTGAAGAAAGATGGACAGATCATAGAGATAAAACTGCATGTTACTGAAGACTGAGCCAGACCTCCAGCTAGTTCTTTTGCCAGGAATTTTAGAGTTCAAATAATGGATTTCTGCTGTTCCTAAAGAAGCTGTATTCATTTAGACAGCAGCAATCTTTAAAATGATGAGTTAATTGCTGAGAGGTACTACACTGCACTCTGGTCTAGAATTAGAATATATTTATAGACAGAAGTTTAAAATGTTTATTTTTTACTAGGCATCTGTTTTCCAAAGTAAAATACCTATGACTGCTTTGTTATCGCATCAGTTTTTGTATTTATGACCAGAAGATGGTTGTTTTGAAGAACTTTGTCAAGATAAGCAAAGGGAGACAAGAAGTAAGCATTCAAAAATATTCACTGAAATACATCCTTTCCATAAAAACAAGCAAAATTAAAGCCATTATTAAAAAAGAAAAAGAACAGAAACAGATAAATAACTGGATTTAAAAGTAGCCTTCTTTTCTTCCACCACTTCTTTCAGAACAGACTTTTTGGAACAGTCGTTGCCACTTTTTCTTATATCAACTTACAGGCCTATCAACACTACAGTTGCTGTTAACTATAAAGAAAAACTATACAGGGAATAGGACATTTCAAAATACAAGTGAAACCTTAAACTGCCCTGTCTACTAGATGAGAGAACACAGCACTAAATCCCTGCATTCTGCCACGTGCGTATTCTAGTGCTTTGAAGCAGCTCTTAGTCTTTGCTGTGTCCCAAGCCTTCTGTTGCCTTCCTTTAACCTCTACTGGTCTTGACACCATTGATCAGTCCCGTATGGACAGCTTGTACACACTTCTAGATGGCCCCTCTTCCCCTTTCCCTATGCTACTTTATATGTTTTCCCACTAAACTGAAGTATGAATGCACCTCCACTTTCCCTTAACAAATTTCACTTATTAGCATGGTTATATAGAAAACTCAAATTTATGTCTTTATTCCATTTTAAAAACGTAAAACAGATAATACAAGTCTTTTAAAAAATTGTCTATGATTAAAGAAACATTTTTGGATTTTGCTCCAAGAGATCTCTGGTAAAGATGCTTCATTTTTGAAGGAAATACTAAATGTTTACTTCAATTACGTATCAGGGTGGTAGTACTTCAGTAATTACAGCCATATTCAAGCACTGACTTTCTCTGAACTTAATCTTTGACACCTCTTAATTGTCATATCTGGTAGGAACAGTGCATACAGTGCAAAGGTTAATGGGAGAGGGAGTCTAACTGCCTACATAAACTGGACCAAGATAGATTCTGAAGTTCAGAACACTCAGCCTGATGATACAGCCCACGCTCTTCCTTATTGCCAGAGTAGTAAAAGGAAACAGAAGTGCTCACAGTTGTTACATACTTAGTGTTACCATCAAGACCTTTAAAAAGTGCTGCAGAATAAGTCACTGTTCAGTCTACTTTGCTGAGGACTGTTTTCAACAATACAGAATGATAAACCGGAATTTCTTATAAGCTCTTTCACCCACCCCCAAGAGAAATTATGGTTTATTTGTATATTAAAAGCTTACTCTTCTCCACTGAGACTACTCAATGTACTTCAAATATACTTGTAAAAGAGAAAGCAAAATGGACAGAAGTTGCCAGTGACTTTGTTTTTATTTAGGAGCACATAAAAAAAAGTTATGCCACAGCTTTGGTTGACTGGAATGATATGCATACTTAAGTTTTAACAGTATTTTTTTAAAAAAAACAGTAAACATAACATGTACATTCAGTTGTATGCAGGACAAACACTGTCAACACCACATTTACACTATAGAAAATGAAATGTTTTTAGTACAGAGCTGTGAAACCCTTCATATTTTTGGTATTTACCGGTATTCCATAGAATTAACTTGTTCAAGCCATTTCATGTATAGTCAGTTTAAACACTCAGACTCTGTGGCAGGGTGAACCGACTCTGAAAAGAGTCTTACTTGCTTAAAAATACTACTTTGAAGCTGTATCTTCTGCAATGTGAAAGGAATTATCTAACTTGTAGCTTATGAAGTCAATTAATAATCAGCTGCTTGAACTTACAGGAGTGGACAATATTTTGCATACATTTGGGATAGTTATAAACATTAAAAAATTTGTCATGCCACAGATAACCACAAGAACCGCTGAAACAGGATAATTACTCCACATAAACCAATCACTCAAAGCACCACTGACTTACTAAAGTTTCTCACAGCTCTTGTAAGATCTTAGTGACTTTTAATGAGAGCTGTTGACAACCACTGAATTAGGAGAGAGGTATGAAAATCCCAATGGGGCCATCCTGAAGCCTGAGTATTCTGTTACATGTTGTAACATTACGCATTGAGTTCTGGTAGGACCGCACTCTCTCTCTGCTCTGAAGGGCTGGCAATAAAGCACAGATGGGATATTTACAATTTTCAGGATAAATTTACTAGCAGACCAGCTGTAACCATTTCTCTTTTTATAAAGCCTGTGTTTTAATGTCCCCTTTTTGTACAAACATTCGGCAAAGCAAATAAAACTGTCTTTTTAGTAAACAAAAGATTTTTTTGATAAAAACATATAAAAGACAATTTTATCTGCTGGATGATATACAGGTTACCCACATATAAGCATGAATGCTAAACAACAAAAGAGACTGTATATTAGAATGTTACAGGTCTGATGTAAACATAGAATAAAAGTAGAGAGACTCAAAAATGAAAATAACATTAACYCACTCCATTATGCTTAACTATTGCAGCATATATAATACAAAATCATTCAAATGCAGAAAACACCTGCTTACTTCAAAAACAGGCAGAGTGATTTCTTTGGAAATGTAGTTAAATTAAAAAAAGAAAGGAGAAAAAGAAAAAAAGAAAAGACAAAGCTCCGAGCAAAGACATGTGTTACCTTACAGCCCCAAAAGAAACTCACAGACAAATTATAAACTCCTGAAAATAGAAGTTTATAATGACAACACATAATGCTTCATTACARTGGCATCAAGAATGCCACTATAACATACCACTGGATTGATATTTTCTTTTTTTTTGTGTACAGTAAATATTTGAAGACACCAAAAAGGTTCTTGTGCAGTTTATCAAGCTGATAAATAAACGTTTCCTTAAATGTTTTAAAAAATGAGAAGAGATCTTTGACCTAGATATGTAGAGTGCACACTAGCTGTCTGTAGTCAATATGGGGTTAAGTGTGCTATGAAATGCGGACATGAATGGCTTTTGAAAGCTCAATCATCATTTAGTTTGTTTCTCTACAACCAAATGCACACTAAAGAACTGTTTAAGAAGCTGCTTCCAATTTCTCTGATCAACTTCATTTCTTCTCAAAAAGAGTTTCATCACCAATTTCTACATCTAGTGAGGCTTCTTCAAGAGATAACTTAGCATTAGATACACAACCAGAAGATCCACTGGTAGCTGTGAAGGCAAAGAAAGACGTTTTATACACAAGAACATCCACGCTAAAAAGGCCAAAAAAAAAAAAAAAAGTCAAAGCAAATGCAACAAAAGTTACCTAGCACAGAAACACACACAACGCTACAATAAGCAGCAGATCTTAAAGATGTATTAAAATTACACATTTAGCAATCCACCACTATTAAAAACTCATACCATCACTTAAACAGCAAAACCACTCCAAAATCACACACATCAGTAGGATAAATATTGAATTTTACGAAGTCAGACTAACAGCAGAAAGAACACATTTTAATAGATAAACCAGATGAAAGTAGACTTGAAAACCCTAGAAAGCAAGAAATTAACTAAGAACAGAAAAGTCAAAGCTGGTAGAGGTAGGAAAAAAAAAATCTTGGGAGTTGCAAAACAAAAAAAATTGTTTTAAGTGCAAACTGCTGCACAGCATTTTAGAAAGATCTATGTATCTAAAAAACCCCAATAACAACAAAAACTCTTTAGCAATTTTAGATAGGCACTGAACATTACCTTTACATTTTCTTGTTCCTAAAATACTGAACTAAAGCTGGTAACCTGATGGGCCAATGTGTTTAAATTACATTATCTTAAAAGCATTTCTTCCTACATCTGGAATGTAGAAACAGGCACAACTTTTAGATTCATGCATTTATACATGGGCTTGCAGGGGAAATCTTAGAAAAAGCTCAATCACCTAACAAAAGCTAACCTAACAAAGCTGCCACGTACAGCACCCTCACTGAAGCAGCAAGGATTTCAGTGCTCCAAACAATTTCTTCTAAGCAGAAAATAAAAAATAACTCCAGAAAGCCTATTAAAAAGGAAAGATGCAGACTTAAGGGAATCACCAAATCTTGTGAGAACACAAAGAAAGATAAGGGAATGGGCAAGAAGGACCAAATAAGGCATGTCCTGAAGAACAAAACAGCTTTGTTTGCTAAGGAGATAGCTGTTTAGAAATATAACAGGGACTATAGTCCCTGTTTTCAACTTTTCCTATAGAATATTCTCAAAATTCTACTGACCTTTCCCAAGGAAAAGTTTCTAACATAGGGAAATCTATGCAAAAGTATTATAATTAAAAAAAAAAAGAAAGAAAAAGGAAAGTAATAAAGATCAGTGTTGACCTTCAAACTCCATGACCAAATAGAGAGGAAAGTTCCTTCAGAGTAGCCTTGACAAGCTTGTTTAGAACTGCAGGGCTGTCTCTAATGAGACCRGAAATGCCATCTGACCTTGTTCGGGATGCCCTCAAAGCAGCACAAATGTCCAAAAGCAGACAGCAGGACTGGCTGCCAGTTCAAATTGCACATATTAGACAGTCATAATGTTATCAGCTGCTTTAACCAAAGTCTGCTCACACAGCTCTATGGTATAAATGGTAAGCTCTGACTAGCTTGATTTTTTTAAAAATGTGCAAACAAAAATAGATTTACTCTACATGACATAGAGGATACTGCCTGGAGACTGGCATTGAGATACAGAGCCGAGGGAATTATCTTCCTCTCATCATGTCACGTTTTCAGCAAAACAGTATTGACCCAAGTATCACAGAAAGGAGAATAAGGAACTTCCTAATAGATGCTATAGCATACTTCCTAGAAGATGTACTTACACATCTTCAAATATTAGTATCTTTAAGAGAATCTTTTATCTAGTAGCTTCTTCTCTGTTTAAAAAGCATCGTTTGGTATTATAATTTTTACTGTTGGAGACATGTTATCCTATCTACTTAGTACTTAGCTTAAAAAAAAATCCTCTGTTTAAATAAGCATTGTTTGTCATTATAACTTTCACTGTTGGAGACAAGCCACCCTATTTACTTAGCACTGGTACTAAGCTAATAGAAATTCCCCAGATATACTACTAAAGCAAATGCACAATTATTTTTATCTGAACATAAACTTTCAGAATCAGACCCACCTTTGGCTGAAACCAATAAAAGTCTGGGATATAAACAAACTAGGGGGCATCCACAAACAGCATAACTCAAAGGAAAAGAAAAAAATCAAACACGGTCATGTTATCAGTTTCAAGTCAAAAAAAAGGTCAAAAATTAACTTTAGGGGTTTTTAAAGTTCTTTTTCAAGTACTGTTGCAAATTCCAGGACCATATGCCAATGAGCAGCAACATATCAAAGTATTCATATGAAAAAAGAAATGAAAAAATAAAAAGAAGGAAGCTTTTAACTGTAATCACACACACACACACTCTCTCTCTGCTTACGTGTACAACATTTAATCAGTAAAGAAGGTGCACCTTGTGTGTGCAGTCAGCTAATGTTGTTATCAAAGCATTAAAAAAACCCAAATCATTTTCTTTTGATCTGTTTTTCTTCTTCTTTTTTAATTTCTGTATCTACAAGCTCTGTGAGGAATCCTGCCTTTCAGCAATCAATTTCAACATGCATAGCATCAAGTATTTGAATTACCCGGTTAATTTTTCTTCCTTTTCCCATTTTGTAAATAGCAATTTTCAGTTAGGAATTTTTTTGGTCCATTACTACTATTCACATTAGCAATTCTGCCATTTAAGTGAATACGTTTCCTCTGTTCATCTCATTAAGATATACCTGGAAATACTGACATACTTAAAAGCAAAACAAGACAAAAAAGTCAAGAATTTTCAGACCATAACATTTCTTTCAAACACTTCAGAGCATAAGAGAAAGCAACTACTAACAAAGTTTCACTAGCAGAAGTACACGGGCAATGCTATGAGTTCTAGATGACTACTAAAATGATCTCACCTACATAGATAAGGAATGCTATGAAATAGCTGCCCTGAGAAATTATGCAATATTGAAGAAAAAAATATCACTAGAAGTAATTAAGTTAGCTATTCTACCTTACATACTTACATGTGGTTGGTTTCTCTATTGCTAGCCTTTCAGGCAAAACTTCAAGTGGTGTTGGCTGAATTTTTGCAGGGGTGTATGTATTTAAAGAAACTTTTCTTCCTGACAGTGGACTCATATAAATTGGAGAAGCTGAAATGGGGAAGAGGAGAGGGAAGATACACATCACAAATATTAAAAATATCATATTAGCAAAATGCTAAAAATAGTAGTCACAGACCCTTGTATCTGCCTAGTACTACAGAAGCCTTAGCCATAAACCCTGCAAGTCAGCCACCGATTTTTGACACTTGTGTCAAAACTTCAAAGCATGAAAGACAAAAATCTCCTTTTTACCTCAAAAAGTGACATGACAGCATCTTTGGCAGTGTGAAGCTAAGCCAAATTTCAATAATGGTTGCCTTTCCAGAAGACACTGGCAACAGAATTAGTGCTACTTCTCATGGGTTATGGCAAAGCCATGGGAACTGACATGTAGTCCAAAAGGTCTAAGAAACAGCTATACGACACATCACGCTCTAGACAACTCCCAAATGTGGTAAGAAAGCAGAGGGATCTATATACAGATTACCTCTACCTAAGCAGAACTGTGACAGTTCTGCTTGCCAAACCACCCCAATAGTATGACTTTTTTTTTTTTTTTAAGTATTTTTTCCTGTTGTGAACTGCAAATTCTTAATTACTTTTAAAAGAGACATCATCTTTCCAAATCCTAAGCAGTGTAACAGAACATTTTAAATACGTAAGAACTTTAACATACTTATAAGCTTCCCTGATTTGTTTTTCAATAACGTAAGTTTTCTTAGGTTATCTTCATTCTCAGATGTAAGAAACTCAGACAATCAAATTAGCTGCTGATTCACATCTAAAGCATAAAATCCTAAAATACCAGAAAGGAGCAAAACCCCTAGCATTTATATCACTTTTGTATCAGTACTAGCACACACAAGTTTTCATCAAAAGCATGATTCTTTAAACATTTCCTCAAGACAACTGTTTTTCTACTCACCTGTCACACAAATTACAACCATCCTAATAAACAGTAAATGTGAACTAACTGAAAACAGTTTCCAGAGAAACAGCAGGAGAATCACAATGGGAAAGGATCTTCCCACACACATGCACGTGTACAGAATGCAGTTCGCATCTCACTTCAAGATCACATAAATGTGAAACATGCAGCACAGCCCATTAAAAAAAAAGTAATTGCAAGGCACTCTGCATGTGAAACACCAAATAATATTGAAAGACACAGGACATAACAGTGTTAGAAGATATAAAAAGCAACACTATTCTGCTGCGGTTACTGCCAGTACAGTGGTACAGTATGAAGCTGGAAGTGCATGCTCAGTGTTAGTAAAAAGCATTCCCTATAATCCAACTGGAATTAATCTGGACATTATCAAGAAGTTCTTAATGTGAGGAAATAAACTTATTAGTATTTCATAAAATTTTTGGTTTATTATACCAATTAATTCATTGTCAGACATTACTTCAGTGGATTACGATAATGTGCACATAGGAAGAAGATACCTCAAAAATTAAAATTACAGTTAATCTTTATTGCCCCCCCACCCCCTTTTCTCTTTTTAAATAAGCTATATTCTTAGTTTATTCATTTGCTATAAAATACTGGAAAGATGAACTAGACAATATCTAACAATTTAAGATGAGCATAATTACAACTAAAAGCAGTACATGTCTCCTGTAGATTTTCACTTGATGGAGCAGCAACAGAGGCAAGAAATTCATCCACCTGCTTTAAAGACAGGGAATTGTGTAGGGTTTCCAAAGGGCAAATAGAAGGCACCATGGAATACAGTTCAAAACCTGCAAAAAATAAAAAATAAGAAAAGATTTCCAAACATAAGATAGGATTTTAAACTATTGCATGGGCAAGCATTAATGCATAAAACAAAATACTTATTTAAAAATCAATACATGCAGACATAATAGTCTTGAAATCATGACATTAATAGAACACGGAGTTGAAAAAAGGTGGGCCGATTTCCAAAATATACTAAACTCAAAGTACCACATAGCATACCACAGGATACAAGCCTCATGTACACATGAATTGGTCTATGAACAGTAAACTTTACTCTCAAGTCAGTTCATGAAGAATAACTTTCCTTTAAAATTAAATCACACAAAAGAAAGAAAGAAAGAAAGAAAAGTAGTATTTTTCCTACTCATTCTCAGACATGGCAGAACACTGAACAGCTAACTCATTCATGCAAATGAAGTAGGACAGCTATGTTGTGAACAGCTAGCTGAGACAGAAGAGCTAAAAAGGCTAGAACTCCCAACGAGAAAAGTTTGCAGAAGTCGCCTTCTATCATCTTGAGTATTCTGTGAAAACAACTGTTGCCTTAAGTGTCCACGGAAAACCACTACTTGCACTTGTATATTTTGAGGTTACATGTTTTAACTTTGTAAGACAGATTTACACCTACCTTTATGCATTTAAAATCAGTACTTAGAACACTAAATGCTTCGTATAATATTAGAACAGGTAAGTATACCAAACCAAAAATCTAAAAATTTATTGGACTCTACTTACCTACATTAGTACTAACCATAAACCAACCATGCATATTTGTATTACTAACATATCAAAAAGCATTCAAACACATCTTGGCATAAAACTGCATTTTTATAAACTGATGCAAGTTTGATTATTCAATGAAAGCTCTCTTCACCCAATTGCATTTCAAAGAGGAAAATGTGTCCATTAGCATTTTCATATACAGCTGTAACATTACAAGTTTGCAATTCAATATTGTAAATATGTAGTTGCTACATTTCTTTTAAGATATTTAAATGAAGAAACAATAGTTAATGAAATAATGTTTAGAATTTCAGTTCAAGGTACATTTTTTTTTTAGAGATAGTAATATAACTGTGAACTATTCCCTCCCACAAAATAGTAAGCATCAGTATTCCTCTGATATCCAATGTTCCCCATTTGCTCCTCATTTAGAAATTTACATAGAAAAAAAATAACTTCATGAAATTTCAACCCAAGAATGTCTGTATTTATATTTGGATCCATCATGGTCCTGCTAAAATTGGAAGGAGAGCCACTCCAGATATACAATCAACTGAAGTGTGCTTGTGTCAGCTTCACTTATACTACAAATAAAACATTGCATTTCAGGGAAACCTCAGTTTTCATGTGCAAAAGAAACACCAACACATTCTTCATTTGTATTTGTTCTTAAAAAGACAGCAGCTAAGCTTCAGTGTAAGCACTAAAAAAAATGTTTGGCATACATGTTAATATTCTATATAACTATGCATGCATGCAAAGCGCAAACCCTTTCTTTGCATTACAGTAAGATACATAAGATTTCTCTCTTTACCCTGAAAGAAGTGTTGCCATCAGTTGAATAAGAATTTTTTTTTTAATCTTACTTCTGCAAAGAATGCAGTGGGACAATGTCAGGTTAATTTTTTAAATATCTAATATATGTTTCAGTGCAATGTTACAGAAAACTATAAAGACAGACCCACTTCCGTTAGCAAAACGAAACAAAAAAAATCCTTTTAAGAACCCATCTCTATCTCCAGGCTTGTGTTTAGTTTTGGGAACTTTATCAGACAGCCGTACCCCAAAACAACGTTATAAAATTTTTGCATCAAAAGGGATATGGCTTAAACAGATGCTATGAAAACCTACCTAACGTGTTTTATTTGAATTTTTTATGACAAATTATAAGTATTTAATGAATTTGAGAAATATATTCAAATATCCTAAGGCAGAGAAGCCTGACAGTATCCCTTTAGCAAAGCAATTTCCTGCAAGCTAGCAGCCCTTGCGTTTCGGCTACATTTACTCTTCAGGCACAGTCCCCTTCAAAGTGCAAGGCAACGAAAGGGTTAACGCAGCATTTCAGAGCCGCCCTGCTGTCTCACAGTTAAGAGCTGGAGAGACCTACCACGGGAGCCTAGAAATTCCGCAGAGGAATCGGACCAGCACCTAAAGAGGTGTGGGTGTTCTGCACAGAGGCCCAGAAAACAAGGTAAAGCACTGTCAGAAGAAACTTGTTTCACCATGTTCCTTGAACTAAAGATGAGGGGGAAGGGGAAATCTGTGAAATGAGTTAGAAGGTGCAAACAGAAAAGTAAGGAAGAGAGAGTGAGAGGGACAGAGAGAACCAAAATGAGAATCCAGAGGACAGACAAAATGACGCCTGTATGTACGTCTGTTAGTAGGGAACTTCTAGAAACCTGTACTATGTTTAGGTTTCATAGGAGCTCATACAGCATGCATTATCTTGTGGAAGATGTGTGGTAAAACATCTGTATTAAATGAATCAGAACAATCAGTGCATTCGTTAAAAGTAATTTAGATGGATCTATTTAAAGAATGCAGTCACAAAGGAGTGCTAAATGGAACAGAAAGTAATCCAACTATTAGACATTATATTCAAATGCAGTTCTTACTTTCTGATTTTGTAATGTTTGGAAATAGTATCTGATTAGATTCTAAAGATAAAAAATAGGTTCCTATATTTCATATTTGAAAGAGAACACTAGAGTTCACTTTTTCAGATCAAATACAAGCTTACTAGTATTGTTTCAGCCTTATTATACCAGTTTTCCTTCAAGAAACACCGCAGTGCAACTCGCTATGGATTCCAAATGAATRCAGTAAAGTAGCAATTTGCTTCACTACAAAACGAAGGGAACACTCACTTTTCTTCAACCTCRCTCCTAAACAAGTGCATTTCAAATCTAACACGACAATGCTGATGCTTTTCACTGCACTTTCAATGGCAGCATCATCACTCCACTTAGCCAGCAGTCGTGCACTTTAAAACAGAAATTAAGAAATCTGGAAAAGCTACATTAAGACCTGGTGAATGCTGAAGACAGAGTCTGGTTTCCATGAACAGGATATATTTGGGGCCTATTTAATCACGTAGAAAGTTAGGTGCGAAATATTTTGCTGAGGAAGAGAAAGATATACACCTCTCTCCTGTGTGCTAAACCAGACTTTTTTTTTTTTTTTTTTTTCATTGATAGATGTTGCAATTTAGTAGGAATGGAACCAAAGCTTCTGCTTTTTTTTTTTTTTTTTTTTTTTAATTTAGTGTCACGTCAAGAAGGTAGTCATAAAATCCATTTGTCAACTATGTTTTTGGAACGAGGAGGGAAATAGCTCAACAGAAGGAAGACAAAGAAGAAGCAGCAGCAGCTATCAAGAGGTATATGCCCAATAAAGATCAGATGTAACTCTTTATCTTGTATTATACAGTCGGATCACGTAAGAAATTGGGGAGAATAATTTACTAGAGATCATGATTAACAGTAGCATTTCAATTTTTCAARGATTTTTCTGATGAATGAATTTTGATGTTATATTTATACTAATGAATGGTAAAGAAGAGATTTAGGATATCTAATGATTACAAATATATTTTGAGTTGTGCTTGAAGTTAGGAACAACAGATGGTTGGATGATACTGTACACCCCATATTTGAAATAAAAATAAAAGGGATGAAGCAAGGAACCTTTTGTTTTTGTTTTTTTTTTTAAAATAAAAGCAAAACGTACCATTGGTTGGGTGTCGAGCAAATGAGATAGAAAACCTTTTAACAGCAGAACCGCGTGTGGTGTCTGAGAAAGAGAAAAACAGGTACCTGAAATTCGTAACAGCTACCAAAAGAGAGACATTTTAAAAAAGGAGAGGAAGACGAAAAAAAAAAAAAAAAAAAAAAAGATGAGGTGTTAGAACTGAGTGGCATGCAGAGGGGACCAGGAAAAGGGGCTAAAATCTAAATAGAGGTTAAAAGAAGAAAGTTTGGGCTGTTGGTAACTACAAGATGTGTAATGAAGTGTATGAAAACAAGCAGAATGAGCTGGTGATTCTGGCATATGAGGTTATATTAGGTTAGAGTTGAACATTGAGTAGTGAATTTTGGGGGAGAACAGCATGAATACTGTTTCACCTCAATGTTAAAGGTATTTACATTCTATGATCTTTTGAAAGAATTTCTGTTCTACCCCGGATTATACAAAACTGAAAATCTCCTGCTCTTTTGTAAGCCAAACCCCACCAGAAAAGAGTCAGGAATCCTAAAATTTTCACCATAAGTATTTTAAAGTTATTAGTTTATCATTTCTCTCATTCACTGTATATGCTCTAAGCAATTTATTTCAAGATCAATAAGAAATGATTGAACCAGAAGTTTAAAATGAGAAAAAGAATTTCAAAACTATAATTTTAATGTATTGAAAAAATGCACTTGCTGAAATCTCTTGGCATGTATTACAAGTCTGTGAGCTAATGTTCAATCCAAGATGGTAACAAGAATTAACTATGCTATTAAGTTAAACATAAGCAAGCTATGGGCAATAAAGAAGCAACAGAAACTCGTACAATTAATACTAAGGCAAAGGATTCTAGGATTCCATTAAAATCAGTAACCTAGGATTTATCTTTAGAAGTTTAATGTGGCACATGGGTTTGTGCGTGCATGTGCGAGAGTGTGCACATACCATCTATGAAGCCAGAAGAAGTCAGCTTTTTACGATGAGTACGAGCATAATCCTGTAGGTTAGGTGCACTTGAAGAACCCCCGAGCACTGAGGTGCTAAACAGGCCCGCACAGTGAGACCCTGATGGGAGTTAGAGAAAATACATACAACAACCAGGTGTTCGTCCATTCACATTGGGGATGCATGCAGCATGCAAGCACAGGGCTCTTACCACACAAAAGGCAGCTTTTGGCAGTGCCTTGGACAGGTTCACAATATGCTTGTAATGTCAAAGTGGTACTTGTAGGCTGAAACTATCATAATTTATTGTGCTTCTACTCATGACACAGCACCCTCTGCTATATGTGCAGAGAGGACTGACTTTAACAAAGTGACTTCATATCCTGTTTTCAGGTTTGGTAAAGAAAAGTTACCAGTTAGCATCAATGTAAACATAATCAAAACAACAAAACAAAACCAAGATGATGATGCAAAAGTGGTGGGTTTTAAAACTTGTGGTCCTGAAAAAAAATTTAAAAAAATGGAAAATACTGCTCTTTGCTTTCATCCAAATCAACCTTTGAGATGACAGGCTGCAATGAAGTACTCATGCATTTCCACAGATTATATATGGAGACATTTCCCTTTTAAACTCCATGAAATGTTAACCAGATCAGAAATACTCTTTTAGTATTTCAGCTACCTTCATTGCCAATGGTAGAAGCTGAAAATATCTAAGAGTTTTACCAAGTTTAGTTCACTCAACTTCTTTCCTAGAGAAGACTTCTGTATGTTTCCATGCAATTGAGAACACATTTGTTTTCACTTGTACAGTCCTGCCACTAGGAGTTTTAACATATTGCTGAAAGCCATACACAGATTTTTTTTTTTTTTTTATAATCCACCATATATGAAATTCACATACACCAGTGAATAAAACGGAAAAAAATGCTGTAATTTTTTCCCTTTAATCTTCACTACCGCTCGAAGGGAGAAATGGTTCACTAGAAACTTATCTTTTGTATTTTAGATAAGTAGCACCATATTTTAAAGACCAACTATTCAGAGATATTTCCTTTCATTACTTTTGATGACCCAATGAGAGGAAACATTACTAGCACATGTGACCAATCACAGCCAAAACAAATTGGTGCCTGGTCTGTGGCAAAAGCACCAGAAGTAGGATCTTGACCTATACACACAAATATATCAACTTCCACAAGCCATATTGTGTCACACTGACAAAAGAAAAGTTGTTTAACTTTAGCAAGCACACATTAAAAAATGACTTCAGTAAACAAGAGCACCTGATGTATGCATTTTACTAAGGAAAAAAATATAGTAGGAAAAAAGTATCACAGAAAGATTAGACAAAAATATAGATCTTCACAAGGAAAGGAAAAGCTACTTCTAGCCTAATATATATATATATAGCTTATTCATTTTCTACATTACATTTTTCCCATAAGACATTTTACATTTACAGAAAAAAGATGCAATATTAATTCACAGTAGCGCAAAATTTCCTAGTTTTGCATATGGGTCAAATGAACGCCTGTTTCAAAG
The DNA here is from genome assembly GCF_003343005.1 of Rhea americana. NCBI lineage: Eukaryota > Metazoa > Chordata > Aves > Rheiformes > Rheidae > Rhea > Rhea americana. Next base: position 1,180,186 of record NW_028185495.1, on the reverse strand, counting down.
AAACAACAGAAAAACATTACTTGAATTAAAAGAATTTAAAACAATGCATTGAATTATAGCAAAATTAATTCTAACATTGAAAGAAAAAAAATAGATTTTAGTAAAGGAACTGTGTGCAAAAGCCCTGATACACTCAGGAAACTTGAAGTTTGTTTGGCTTTTTTCCTGCATTGGTACCGCGCTTTAAATTCTGTCAATTGCCCACAGTAGGAAACATTAATTATCTTCAAAAGTGTTTTAATGGTTTCCATAGTAGGCTTTTTCAATCCAAAAAATTCTGCAAAACACAACAGCTTAGTCATAAACTACATATTCTTAAAGATCTACATTATGTTAAAAATAATCCTGTGTACCTGTTTTGGGCAGTAAAGAGTCAGTAGTCTCAAATAATTTGCTCTTTTCAATAATAATTTATGTAAAACTTTTGCTGCAAAAAAAACAATTGTCCAGTTCAAAATGCTGTAGTGTTTCAGACAACCAGCAGATATTATTGATTACAAACACAACCTGGTCCTCTTCATATAAAAGCTTCTTTTAAAAAAAAAAAAAAAAAAATCCAAAACTGCGCAGAACAATGGGCAGAGGAAAAACTAACATGAAACCAAATGTCAATTATATGCACATACCTAGACCACTCTGCTTTTGTTCCAGAATAGTTCTCGGTGTTCGTAAATTACTATTGCTTTCTGATAGAACCTGGATATAAAGAACAGAAAAATAAGGAAAAGTAGAACAGCAGCATGAAATGTCTATTTAATTTGATACAGCAGCCTGTTTCAGACAGACAAGTGTTAATAAGCTGTATGATAAGTGTTAGTAAAAATATGTAAAGGAAATATGAAAGATCATGCAATATCCCCTTCTGAAGGGAGTCCATTTCACATATGAGTTCCTTGCAATGAAGTGGTGCAAAGCAAGCATTCAGAATGAAAAAGGACACAGATCAAGACATATATGAGAACAGACATTTGAGACAGATTTTGTTTTATTTTACCAAATGCACTCTCCTAAACTGCGCCTGTATTGAAAAAAGGAGGGGAGGGAAGGAAAGACAGACAAACTATTGAGGACACCATACAATCACTGATCCATGCACGGGCTCAATCAGTGTAATCTTCAGATGCTCACAGCCTTTACCGAAATATACTTTTCCTACATAAATAGTTTTAAATTTTTCCACAATAAAAAGAAATTATGAAAATTTTTATAAAGAAAAGGGGTTAACAGAACACCATCCATTGCCATATGCATAAACAATATCTTGAAATATTAAGCAGTCTTTAGATGTTCATTGACGCTTCAGAAATATGTCTTTTTCTGCTTCTTCCCAAGCATTTAGATAAATCTTCAAAATATTGTACAATTCAATGGATGATGTACTGTGTTGGGAGTTTTAGACACCTCCAGATACAGAAGGCAAGAATTATTAGTGCTAGAGTTTGTTCCCTGCAGTAGTTAATACCAGGCCACTGAAAATATGATATATGCAAAATAAGTTTTGAGTAGCAATATGAAGTTCCAAATAAATTATTTTAAAWTGTATTGTTTGCCATTATATAAAAAAGAAAAGTTTTTCAATTTACCTACCATCAAATTAAGCAATGCCATTTTCAAAGTCTTAAAGGACAACTAAGCCAAAGCAGAGTTTCATTAGGCAGTAGACTATGTCTTTTCTACTGTGTTAACATTTGCATTTCCTATAGAGAAACCAATTCTTCAGGGAGATATACAACGCATTTAGTGGAAAAAACACGCACTTACTCTTTCTTTTTTTTTCCCCCCCAACATTCACGGGAAGTAATTTTAAGAAGTGGAAGAATTTGCTTTAAATGTAATCCATAACAAGGGATTAGATGTCCTTAAAGACAGTTGGTTGTTGCTCGGAATGCATAATAATGTTGAATGAAGTAAAGTTTAAAAACCTGTTGCCATGAGCCAAAAATACTGGATGTGAAAGCCAATGATTTAGGGGAGACAGGGGAAGAAGTGATTTGTTCCCCTGATCTGCGTCTTCGACGCCCAGTACCCACACCACTGGTGTAATGCAGCCAGGTACCAATACACTCTGGGCTAGACACACTCAGGGGGCTCTCTTCCTGGAAGTGAGAAAGGGGGCAAAAAACAGCAAAGCATGCAAAGTTAGATTCAACAGAGCCAAATGAACAGAAAAGAAAAAAACCCAGTCTGCTTGCACCCTTTTATATACTGATTTAAAACTATTAAACAGTGACTAGGGAAGAGCAACATTACAAAGTTATCAGTTCTGCTCATGATCAATTATCTTTAATTACAACAGCTTCACCAAATTCTGGTAGACTGTTAAATAATGGTATGGTATGAGACCAAAATTACTGGGGTCAATAATTGGACCAAAACTTTAAAAATTTCCCTACGTGCTGGAAACAACATCTATTATTTTTGACATACTGTTTAATAGTTTCCCCCTCTAAGTACAACAACCTTTCCTATTTACTACTTAATAGCTTCCATTTCTAGTCTGTAATTTTATCTAAAATTTTCTAATGATTTTTAGAATTGTCTTGGAGATTTTACAGCTGACTATCTGGTAGTGGCACCATTGGTTTTCCAAGTTAGATTATATAAATATTTTTAATTTTCTGATGCTGGACAACTATAAGACTTCAAGGGGACAGTGTCAGGCTAAGATTCCCTTGTGTCCTACATCACTATATATTATTTTAATGATTAGTAATGAACATTTTTAGTAATACAGAATTCAATTTTCAACGCTGATGAGCCTTATTTTCTCATTTTTCTATTAGAATTGGTTTTTTGTTTTCATGACTCAATGCAGAATTACAATGCTTTTTCTGTAACTATTACTGGACTATGACTCAGATTAAAAGTTGCATTACCTGACAGTGTCCCTTTAATTAACGGACATAAGTGAAAAGAGAATTGCCTACGGCAGGGAGGAGGGGAAAAAAATAATAAAAAAAATCAAGGCAGTTGCAGTTTAAGTTGTAATAAAATGACATTTTTAAAAACACCTGAAAATACCATTTGGTATAAAAATTCCAAATACTGGTTTTGCAGATTTCAGTTTGCCAGATGAGACTTCCAATTTTACTTTTTCAAAAAAAAAAAAAAAAAATCATAGTGAATGATTTCTTTAAGTAGACTATTTCCTTCCCAGAAATAAACACTGAATGCTGCAACACGTTCTATTCAAACATGCATTACCAGCACAGTCAAAATTTAGCAATGTCATTAATATCTTTTGAAAGCAGCTTTGAAATAACTTACAAGAATGAAAATGGTTAAAAGTTGAAAATATTTTAAGTTGTGTGTGTGTGAACTCATAAGGAGGAGGGGAGCTTGCATGATCATAGTGAAAGCAGCTTTTAAAAATCCAAAGTACTGATGTTGTGAGCATTTGTTTATGATAAAACTTGTAGATAGAAAATGTAAGACATTCACATTTATTACTTCTGTTAATTTATGAAAGTCATGTGAAGTAATAAAGATATACTTGTAAAAGAAAACCATGCAYCTTTTTCTCTCCACACTACTAATAACCAAGTTACTTGTAAATCTTACTTCCGTAATAGTCGCATTTTGTACAAACAGCCCATTTTCAACACAAACACAAAAGGAAAAGCATTTGGTGCAGATCTTAAGTTCTGATGGTTTTAAGCAACTGAAAATGAGGTAATATGAAGCTGTTAGTCTACTTCTAACATTAAAGTCACAGAAGTGCCACTATGCACCAGCTGAAGCTTTGCCACTCAACCACACAAGTGGTAACATGACACTGCTGTGCATCCTCCACTGCTGTGACATTAAAGCCGTATCTGTGAAGCATACCTAGATATCATGGCCTTCAAAACTGGAGACTAGACTGTTCGGGTTATCTAAAGACTTCATGAAATGCAAAACCCACCCACTTCAAAAAATACTGACAGTTTGTTCTCTTACCTTCAAATGCTGGACCACTGGAGCCACTTTCACTCCATGTGAAAGCAAAACAAGTGAAAACATCTTGCCTCCTGCACCTTCCCTACCACCCCAAATCCTCCATCCCCTCTCAGCATGATTGCCCTCAAGGCTTGCTTTATTCCCAGTAGCAGCTGTCTTGTAAGGATGAATACAAAAGCAATGTGTGTTAGTTTGAAAGAGATATGGGCTTAGACTGAAAAGGTCTTCATTTTCAAATAGGTTTTTTTCTAACATGGTTTTAAAGGGTAGTGGAAGAAGGAAATATTTTATGCCAAAATAATCACTCATTTAAAAAAGATTCATTCAGGTAGGTCACTGCCATGGAAGATTTCCCGTAGAATTAAAGCAATTTTAAGAGGTATAGTATCATTCTGTTTTTGTGTAATCAAAAGCAGAATTGCCTTTTTTTTTTTTTTTTTTTTTTTTTTTAAAAGTAAGCAGAAAGTTAATTCCTATAAAAGACATGCTCTGGAACAGAAACACTTACTTCAACAGAACCAATCTTCCTGGATCTTGGAAGAGGTGACTTTCTGTGTATGTGAATTGGGTCCGATACCATTGGCTTGAACATCACTACTGACCGATCTGTTTCATCCCTTTTAGAAGCATGTGCCTCCTCATCACTATCATTTCTATGGGAGGTTTTCTTTGAGCCTTCATTCTACAAGCAATAGGTAAATCCTTTTCAATTTAGTTACACGCTTTGCACCATATAGACAGAAGTGGTCATTAAGTAAATATTTTGGGAAAACCAAAAGCAAGTTGATTTTGAAAATACAGAATATTAATCATATATTACTTAATGACTAGTCATACAAGTATATGTTGCTCTACACTTTTATACGTCTATGAGTTTTTGCTCCTGACTAGCCACTGCATGAGACAATGAGGTCTTAATTAACCATACTGCTCAACCTCAAAGTCTTACTCCAATTTTCTGTTGACGTAGTGGTAGAATTCTGGCCCTAGAAACCAACTGCAGAATTCTCACCAAGTTTTACTTTGACTTATTTCTTAGAAAACGGGTAGTAACTGCACAGACCTGCACACACAACTTCAAAAACATCAATCYTTCCTCATCTATCTGTATTATCAAACATTCCAAGCCACTCAACCTTCTTAGATATTTCTTACATTTGCCATAACATCATTAATGTGGCACTACCTGCTAACACTACTTTTACTACAATGAGTACTTTGCATTTCTAGTGATACAGTTGAGCAAAGCCAAAAAAGGCCCAAATTGTGTGTTCCCTAGTGCCTGTCCAAAATGGAACACTGCATTGGGATTACCTTTATTTTTTTTAAGATATTTTTCTACCAAAAAAATTTCACATTTTCACCTAACAATCTTTTAGTATTTATTTTAGGTATGTCAACATCTAGAAATCAATTTTTGTTTTAAAGAAAGACGTAATTATTACCTCTCGGGAGGCAGGTCTGTATCCATATCCGGCTGGTAAATTTTTATCTTCCTCACAGCCTTTTGCGCCTGGACTAAAGTGCAGCTCTACATGAAAACGTTCCTCTGAAGAAAGTTCCTAAAGYAAATTATAAATATGTTTACACCTTAATACCCAGTTCAGAACTACCCCCTTTCTGAAAATATTTACCCATTTTAAATACCTTGTTTGGATCCTCATAAAGCATGATAACAATCTGAGTCATGTAATTGAGTTCATTGACAATATTCAGATAATCCATAGCTCTCTTCCATTGTTCATCTTTTGACTCCTTATGAAAGGGATTGGGGGGGGGAGGCAGAAAAAAACCACTGTGAACAACATTTAAATCTCAAAAATTAGAAATCAGTGATTTGCTTTAAAAGAACTGATGATCTCCATGACCCCCACCCTTTCCATTTACTTTGGATTTTACTTTCATAGCAGAAGTACAAAGCTCTTCCCAGGTAATGGAAAAAAAAAATACATACCCCTCCAGAACAACTAGAAAAAATAAAAATAATTTTAAAATACTCAAATAAATAAAAGGTGGCGATCAGAACTTGTGATATTTTATTTCATTTTATCTTTCATGTTCTTTTGGTAGCAACAGCATATGTAGACTTGTAGAGAGAAGAAACATTCTAAATTCTCCTGATAGGAATCTCTGATTTTGCTATAAAGTAGTTTCAAGTAGTATTTGGACAAAAAGTGAAACATATATATGTATGTATGTATATGTACATACACACAAAAACATGCATGCATACACACACACACACACGCATACATACATACGTATACATATCTTTTTTGCCCCTCCAAGTTTAGGCTTAACAAGACAGAGGACAAAAAATGAGCAACTGGAACTTTCAGCTGTGTTTCTAGGTATTTCTCTACTAATCAAATGGAAAAAGTAAATGGAGGCTTCTAGAATATAGGGGGGAACACCCTCCCATACATTCCTAAACCATTTAAAATTAACATTCACCTTCTTCATGCTCTAAAGGTAGGCCAGTAATTATGAAACACAAAATTACAGGAAAATTAAAAGTGTGTCAGCCTAAAACTAAAGGTTTTATGATGCTATATCATCATGTCACATTGAAGTCTAGGACTAAAAGTGCTCTTTGGCTCAGTGAGTTCAACTATCTGCTACCAGAAGCAAGTAGATCAATACAAATATTTCAAAAATTAATAAATTAAATAAGGCTGTATCTAAGAAGCAGCTACATAGGCTCTAAGGTGCTACATTTATCCTCTCCATGCAGCTCAGTGGGGTCACATATGAATTTGGAGAGCTTGTGTCTTTTCATTCTTGGTTTTGAGGCCAAAAAGGTGGTGAATAATGCATCACCTTCAAGTGTTATACAATAATATGGTTAACTGAGACAATCCACTAAGCAGTGCAAATGTTGCACTATAGAACATTCTTAAAGCCAGGTAGGGAGGTCTTGACCATATGCCAATGGACAAAAGTTACAGGCCAATCCAAAAGCGAATTCAAGAGAAATTTGNAAAAAAAAAAAAAAAAAAAAAAAAAAAAAAAAACAGAATTAGTTATAGGTGAGAATTTAAAACAAAAGACTGGGTTATCTGCCTTTTTCAACTCTCTTGAGACAGTAACACATACAGTGGAACACACCAATGGAACTCAGCATTTCTTTAAAAGGTATAGTCAAGAAGCCACCGTTTTCCATAAATGAACATTCTAACCATTTGCAATATATCCTTCATACATAATTAGAAATCAAATAGTTCAAGAAGTGTGATATTTTCAGAGCCACCTAAGAAAACTAACTGATGTAATTTTAGTGAGATCTGCTCATTTAGGTTCCTCGTAAAATACCAGAGTTTTAGAAGAAAGTGTTCAACTTACATCACATAAGGCACCATAGCGAAGGGTGGATAACAGGGAATGAACATGACTCTCGCTGGTGAAATACAGCCGCGTACGAACATGACGTTCAGGGGACATAACACCCCTGGAGTAGCTTGAAAATAAAAAATAAATAAATAAAAAAAATTAAAGTAAAAAAAGAAAATAAAAAAGGAAAAAAAAGTCTTATTAGACTATAATGAGATGTGACCTCATTTTAGAAACAGCTGTTAACGAATAAATCAGATTTTTTAAATGACTGTGAGCCGGTAAGACATTTTCAGTATGAAAGCTAAAGCTATGGATTACCTACAGTAAATCTTACAGAAGTTAATGTAACTATATAAAAAAGGTAAAAGACTTACAGAGGGTGAAGCTTATTTACAGTATCATCATCTTGAGTTCTCTGAAGGTCAGAACGGATTTTTCTAACTAGAGGAGTGCAGTAACCTTTGGCAATCTCTAGTTTCTCAGCCTTGGAAATACCATATTCCTGTACAAGAAGAAACCGACTTCTAAAAATCCAGTTAAAGATAAAACACCTTTACATTCAAGGCCTATTAGTCATCTATTGTTTTGTTCTGGTTGCAAACTGGCTTTTAAAATGTTTTTAGTACACTTGAATACTATCTTCCTTTCAAATAAGGCAGGGCCTGATGTCATCTCAAACAGCATAAAGGCATTCACTAGTTCACTTGTAATGTAGTGAACTAGCTTATTCACTAGTTAAGCCACAAAAGTGGATTCATCTTGCTACGAAGCAGCTCTTTCCCTAAGCAAAAGATCTAGAGAATTATTTTTTTCCTCTTACATGATCAGACATTTATGATGAGTTTAATCCCACTTCATTTCAATTAACTATCCTTTTTACAGTCAATAGAGATAGGCACAATATGTATTTTAGCTCGGGGTAAACCATCCCACAGGAGATCCTACCTAATTCACCTCAAACAGTACTGAAAAAAAGATTCTTTTAAAAGATTCTTTCTTTTTCTAAAGGAAAGACATTCAGTAGTAAAATACAACTGCATTTATAACATTTAAAACCTCCTTGTTCAAAAGCTTCATGCTCTATGCTACATATCAAATGAAAGCATACTCATCATTATAATGGACATCCCGGTTACGCTGTTACCCTAGAAAGAAAGATAAGTGTTTTTTCTTTGCATTGTGTGGGTCCTCCAAGTTTTCTTTGCTTGAATTCCTTCCAAATTTACCCTTATTTTATATCCACTCTTCTCTGAAGCTCTATTCAAAATTAACCTTTTAGTGTCATTTTTGCTCTCCCTGCTATCAGGGAGTTTCAGAGATGTAGAGGGGAAGAATCTCCTTTACTTGCTGCATAATATACAGATCACAATTCTCCAATATCGGTGCTCTGTAACTGCAGAGATACTTGGGGAGACTTTTCGTCTGTTCCACACTACAATGTAATTTCAAGTCCTATAGCCTACAACATTTTAGGCTAACCTGAATTTAACAGTCTGTACTGCAAGGAAGTTCATCTCGTCTACTTCTAGCCTTACATTCTGTGAAATTCAATGTATGTATGTTTTTATGAAGGAGTGTTTGTTACCATTTTAAGGCAGCAGAAAGGTCTTTTAAAATTTAAACTAATTAAGAAAAGTGAAATTAGATAGATTAGGGTTAACAATGTCTGTTTGCAACAGCCTGAAGATAAAGCTTATAAAAGCAGGAAGAATGAAGTAAAATAAAATTTCAGAATACACAGGTGTTGACACTAGCTCCACTTAAATCCACACTGAATAACTGAGATGAACAAGTTTATTTCAATGCATTGTATTATATGAAACCTATATGTTCATATTTTAGAGCTGCTAGAAAAAAAATCACTCTGAATACATAAATTTGGTGAATTATGAATCAAAACTTTTCTGATGCTAAATAATCTGCTTGTGACCAGAAAGTAGTGAATTTTAAGGCTTCTATTACTGCAAAATACAGGCCCATTCAAAGGAAAAAAAAACCTAAAGAAAACAAAAAAACAAAAAACAAAAAAAACAGAACAGGCATCTTTCAAATAATTTGACTGAACATTTTTGAACATTTACTCTATAAACAATCTGCTTAACAACCAAAAATGTTTACCTGAGGGATCACAATGTCAGCTAAAGCCTTTGAAAGCCTGTATAATTCCATTGTGTTTTCTAATTTTAAAGAACCGTTGTGCTGAACATCATATTTTATACAGTCATAAATATCAGGAATTTTGCTAATATCGTATCTTCCATTCTTCGTTTTAAAATCTTTCTCCAACTTGGCCCACCTGCGCAGCATTAGTTCTAGTGTTTCACTATGGTACAGTTGAATATCTGGACAGAAAGATACGTCATTCAAGTATTCAGGATCATCCAAATGACAAAAGCACACTTTTAATTATTTTAATAACACTTTAAAACAATGTTAACAGAAATGAATAAAAATTTAGTTTTATAGAATACATCACTGGCCTTGTAAGCAGAACTACAGTGCCAATAATAAAGTGTCCTAAAGCACAAATCATATTTAAAAAAACCCAACCAAACAAGAATGCTTTAAAACAAGAGTGCATATCTGATTCCTTTCTTGCATGTGTCTACAGCAGAAGCCAGGAGACTAGCAAGAAAGGATGCTTGACCCCCCCAGTCACAGGATAGGAGATTGGGCCAAACAGACAGAACATCAACACTACCTACGGGTGACACAAATTCAGTGCCCAGCTTCCACGTAGAAGCTGCTTACATACTATATCCTGTGGAGAACAGTGATGAAAAATGGTCTCGTACTCAGCTAGTATTAAAAACCCCCAAAACAACACACCACACACATACCACCACTTGTGGTCGATCCAAGCACTGGTTTTCCTGTGGTCRTTATTCACCACCATTAATCCAGAGCATCATTTTATGCAATATTACTATGCATCACATACAGTAAGATTTTCATCATAGACACTTAAATAAAAAAAAGTTTCTATCCAACTTAACTTTATTACCATTTGCTTTTCCTATTCCTTTTGCAAATTGGTGAGTCCCAAATTATGACAAAAATTTCTGCAGATATTTGAAAGCTACCTTCAGTTTCTAGATAACAGCCCTTTTCTCCAATATGACCATGGGTTCTTCCTGCTGCTCTCATACAATTTTGAAAGCAGAAAACTTTTATTCTAAAAATCACACATACAAGATCAGACTGTGAAAATCCCTAAGGCATTGTTGATCAAAGTTCTGCTAAAAGGCAGATTAATGAAGAAAGGTTATATTATAATTCTCTCTCAAATATAAGTGAGAGAAACAAAATATGACTACAAAATATTTAAGTACCTGCAGACTTTGGATCTTCCATTCTTTGCCTGATCTGAGAAGTCAAGCTCTGGATTAAGGAATAGACTTTGTCACATGTCTTTACAGGATTTTTGATAAACTGCATTGATTTTATCAGAGAGATGCTTCCAGATGGAGTAAGCTGCAATTTCAGATAAACATAAAATTATCTAAACAACTGGTTAATTTTGAAAGTGTATTGTTATTTTTGAAAGCATTTCTCAATTATCCATTCCCCTTAGAGGAATTAATGAGATAAACTGAGAGGTAGTAAGATTTACTAGAGATTCAAAAGCTTACAAGAAATTTAGAGGGTAAATAGTTCCATACAGTAGACTTTAGCAAGTTTAGCAAGTTTCAGGAATTGATTTTTCTAAGAAGTAAAAAAAAAAAAAACTGAGGACGTTTAACACTTCATATACATTTAGCAATTTTCCACAATTTCCTTTCAGTAATTTAAAAGCTCACTAAACAATTTATAAGAAATGTTACAGCAAGCCCTGTGTAATTCATAAGTAATTCAAGAGGATTAGTGCTCTGATACAGGAAAAAAATATCACATTGTTTCCCCCAAACTGCAAGCAAGTAAAAAGAACAAATCAAAACAAAAAAGGGTATTATCACTTTAAAAATTCTAACATTAGTGTATTTCAGTGACTTTTAGAAGAGCATACTCAATAGTTTCAGGTGCCTTTCAAACCCCATAGCATTTATACGAAGGAAAAAACAAAACAAAACAAAAATCCTGGTACCATCTATTACTTTCTCCAGCTCCTGCTAAATCCACTACTAACAGTGATTTTGATGCTACTTTCAATCTGTACATTTAAATGAGTTCACATAAGAGTATACATGCAAAATAATAAATTATTTTTGAAAATTAATAAAATTAATTTTCAACAATTTGCTGTCAATATCTTTTAGAATATAGCTGATTAAACTTAATTATCATTTTGAGGATTTGTTTTCAGTTGTTATACCAGGCACAGTATGGTCATTGGAAGGGATTAAGAAACAAACAAACAAACAAACAAACAAACAAAAAAACAAAAACATGTTCCTAACAAATGATACTTGCATTTAAAAACAAGAATAATCATTTGTATTTTGTAAAAACTTTATTAAGATGCACTAAATTAGTATGTTAATGAGACACTTCCTTTCACTGTTTAGAACGTGTTCCACTGGTTTCTGGTTCCAATGGAACCAGAAAAAGGCCTTGTAGCAAGTTAAACATCGGTATAAACTTTGATAAGTAGACAATACATTTTGCAGTACTGCACATCATCAAAGTTAACTATTGCCTATATATATATATATATATATATAAAAAATATTATATATATATATATATATATATATATATATATGAAAATATATATATATATATATATATATATAAACATACTTAAATCTCTTGAACAATTAAAAAAAAATATTGGAACAGTGAAAAAGATTTACTAATGTGGTCTCTATCAAAAACTATAATCCCATCTCAAAGATAAATGAACTCCCTGTTTATTACTTCAATAAAAATATTTGCTTGATGATTTATTTCATTTCACAGAAAAAGTAATCATATTCTAACCTTATCATAATCGTCTGCAGTAAATTCTCTGTCTCTCTGAAGAATTTCATGGAGTCTTGCTTTAACACGATGCTGACAGCTGCTTAAAGAATCACTGTCACTGTCCAGCAGACCATTCATATTAGCACTTTTTACCATCTGGACAAGAATAGGAGTCAGTTCACCCTCTAAGGCCAGTAGTCCCTGAAGCAAATAACAGAATTAGCTGAACAGATGAAGATGCAAATGTAAGAGTACCTTTAAAAAAAACGTCAAATAACAAAAAATTTAAATCAAGGTTATATCACTTGCCTATGTGTTAGATATATAGGGACTTGGCAGATAATTTTTGCAGTTTGCATGGAAGTGGCCCCCAAAATGCAGCTTTAGGGTGTAGGATAGCTAGTCAGTGCAGCTGTGGTGGTGATGTGCTCTGAGCATGCTCCCCAGCAGCAGCTGACACTTGCACGTCAGAGGTGCTGCCCGAGCTCCAGGGAAGCCCTGGCTGTGAAGGTCTTGAACCAGAGGGGTGCCTGGCACCTCTCCCCAAGACCTGGAGTAACAGCAACCTAACATATGGGGAACATGCTCTGGTCAAGGTGCTGAGCCACCAGGTGAAGAGCTATGGGAAGACTTAGCAGGATCAGGGAGGACACACAGGAAACAGAGAGGGTCTTTGCAGAGATTCTACAGAAGCAAAAGCCAAAACCCACTTTGAAAAAAAAAAAAAAAAAAAAAAAAAAAAGGCACAACCGAAGGCTATGTTTGAACAAGAGGTGGCTGAATATGTCCAAAATGTAAGTGGACAGAAAATAAGAGATATTTCTGGCAACAGAATGAAAGCGTCTTCTCTGTCTGCAGAAGTGCATTTACAGATTAAGGATGGCACACCAGCACAGGTACAGGAGATCTAGCTCTGTCAGAAGTGGCATTGGTGTTGGGTGAACCTGAACCATGGTTCACCTCAGCTCCAATAAATTGCTATGAAATAGTAAGGTGTATACCCACAATATTGTCAGCATGTCTTACTTATTAGTTGGTTATTCTGAAAGGCCAAATATGAAAGCATCCTGTAACAACCTTTTATTCTAACAAATTTTTCCTATTAATTCCAAAAAGCAATGAACATATAATCTGTATTGCAATTTCCCCTTTAAAGCAGTTTATTAATTCCACATCTGTTATAATTTCAAACCCTAGTTTTCGGTATACAGTTACAAAGCAATATGCAAAAGAGTGTTTCAATCAAAGTGTGGCCTCCTGAACTCCATTCCCTTCGATTCAACTGAAGGGACTGAAAATTGATCTTTTGGTCATGTAAAAATGAATGCACAGTTAAATTAGTTCTAATATAGATATGCTTTATGTATCTCACACACACACACACACACWCACWCACACAAAATTTGAGGAAAATAAATCCCAAACACAGAGGCAAAGTAGAAACTATAAATATTTCTCTCTTTTGAAACTGGTTACTGGAAGAGACCAAGATGTATTGCTATGGCTGTGTAAGTTGAACCTGTCTGCAGAGAGCTGCTCTCTGAGCTTCACATGCCAGGCTCATTAACAGAAATCTTATCACATTGCGCTAAATACATTTTCAAAATATATTTCTTTTGAAATGCAGCCTTGTTACTCTGTGGACTGTAATAAACCACAGAACTCTCTGAGTCTTCAGCAGAACAAACAATCCTGAGAACATCAAGATTTTAAACTGAAATTGCAATTGCCCACTGTACCTTYGCAAAAGCTGCTGCAGTCATCTGAACTCGTCCYTCATCAGAGGCATAGATTTTGAGATCATGTCGATAAGTGCTATGTAATCTAAGCAAACCACATCCAGGAAATCCAGCATAATCTCCTATCAAAGAAACATTCTGCTCAAACTCTTATTTTGCACTTGATCAACTTCAGAAGTGATTAGTTTATGCCATTTCAACACAACTACTTTTACCTTGTCCACCAGGATACATGCACCTGAAAGCCCTTCCAAGCTCCTCTGCTTGAACCCTGCCTGCAGGGGTCAGTTCTCCTCCCCATTTTAGAACCAGAAGCAGTGATGGCTCATTTCTTCTATTATCTAATTGTGCATAGAGAGAGGAGTTCAGTAATGAACTATATTAAAATTATTTTTGTTTATAAATAAAAATACTGGAACTATGCAGGGCTTTAGTAAAGGAGCTCTTCAACAATATAAATTTTTAATAGCATTCTATCATTAAGAAAACACTGACCTAGAGGACAAAATGGGCACTTAAAGAAAACTGCAGTAGTTCAATTACAGAGAAAATGTAAGTGAAAAATGTTTAGTGAGAAATCTGAGGGGGGAAAAAAGGCCAGAAAGTTAAAACAAATAGGATGCTAAATACCTAGAGTTATTTCACTCAATACTCAGAAAAGCTCAAGAATTCTTTAAAGATAGTAGAAAACAGTATGTGGGATTTTCCCCATATCTGCCTCAGGACATCATTTCTGGTGAATCACTGAAGCTTCTTTCCCCCTACCTTTCTGTTATATAAAAGCAATGTTAAAATACCTAGCTTTAGGTATACAATTCAGCAGATTAAGAGACTGCTGAGTATCTGCCATCAATACAAACATTCTAAGCAATGTATTCCTATCGAGAATTTTGCACCATTAATTCCTTCGTTATGTAAACRGATATCTTATTAAGACGGACTACATGGTAAGGTAATACAACACCTTCTTCTTCACTGGAAGTTTTCGGGCAACCATGAGGAAGATACGTTAACTGGACTTTGCGATTTATCCCTGAAAAATGCCCATACCTGAAGCAGAAATTGGTGGAGGAAGGGGGGGAAGAAAGAAATAACATTTCAGATAAAAATACATATTTTTCCAATACACGTTCCAACTTATTGTGCTCCTGTAATAGTTAGAATATAATAAAATTATGTTGCCCATTGATTAATGAATATGGTTGCCCATATACTGAAAAAGTGCTTGCAACAAACCTTATTCAACAAGTATTGAATGACTACAAAAATAGCAATCATCCTACAATGAAACATTTCAAAATATTACGCACTATACTGTTTACTGCACCGAACACAAAACTGAAAAACAGCATATGCCTAGCAGCCAAAAGCAACCTATATTTTCAGATTGCCTGTGTAATTTATTCAGATCTACAACCACCAGTATCTAGAATCTGATCTGGCAGTAAAAATGGCCACTATTTGTTGGCCAGTGAAGTTTTCAGGCTGGACTCAATAGATCTGAAGAGTAGAGATCTGTTGCATATAGCTCAATAATTACTGGTTTTGCCCTGATTTTTTAAAACAAAATTAAAGTTTCTGTTACCATTTAGTATTTTAAGACCCCAGGTCTTTAATAAACCTTGAAATCTTAGTTTGATTTAAAAAATATTTCATGTTTTATATACAAATCCTTATCTATTTGGAATCTGCCAAGTTTGCTAAAATGTGGGCAGTACACATGTCTACAGGCTCCAGCAGACTTCATTATGTCACACACTGCAAGAGACAGACCCTACATTCAAGTACTTCAGGTTTAAAAACATACAAGAAAATAAAATTTGAGATTAAAGAAAGTAGTCCTTTCATAAAAAGTGTACTGAGACACATGCTAAAGTAAGCATTAAGTTCAATTTAAAAATGTAAGGAGAAAACATGGAAAGAGGCCAGGTCTTCTTGATCCCTCCTTAACACCAAACATGATGCCATCCTTTCTCTTACTAATCCTTATGCTTTAATTAATATATCGTTGCATATTATTTGTTAATCATTGCAATTCTAAGTAGTAACTGTAATAGTCAAAGAAGTCAAAATAACAGAACTGTACTGCTATGATGGATTAGACAAAATTAGATACTTACATTTCTAACACAGTCTTTAGCTGTTCAAGTTTTGCTTTACTTTCTTCAATTTCAGAATCATTGTTTTGCCCAAGTTCTACAAGAAGTTGCCTTGCTATATCAAGCACTTCCTAAAGAAAGGAAGGATAGGAATTCCTTAAAACAAATACATTATTTTCTAGTTTTAAAATACCAGACAGAAAAAAAATAAAGACAAACTTGCCTGCAACTGTTTTGGTTTTTTCAGTTTTAGTTTTCCAGATTTATATCCATCACATTTTTCAAAGAGGTCAAAAAACCTTAGGAGAAAGCATATTGATTAAAACAAGCAAAAAAACCCCAATGAATCACATCTAGTAAGAATGTTAGATTATTGCTTAAATAAGTGGCTTTTAAAATTAAAGTGGCCAGAAAATTAGCATCCTCACATTATAAGAAAAGTATGTTAAAATCTGAACTTCAGAGCTCAAGCCAACCTTTATTCATTCAGATCTTTTCTCCCTAGGAAGTCTTCAACACATTACAGAAGTCAGAGAAATACTGACTTGCCAAGCATTAGTGAAAAAAACAAGCAAAAAACAACTCCCCCCTCTCGCCCCTCCCCCCCCATTCCCTACACATCAAACGACACAGTATTTTTGAGTATACAGCTAGGTCTAGTCTTAATCTTCAAGAATCATCTTTGAGAAATGGAGATTATAAATACCAAATAGACAGTTCTACGTACTTACATTATATATGGCTGAACGTAAGAATTTAGTCTCAGTATGAAGAATAATTATGTTTTACTGAAATTGCACATTAACTCCAGGGCTGCTAGGTAAGGCACTTTATAATCTCTAACCTAAAGATGGTATCTACCAAAAATTCCTTATACTCATATGGCAGAGGACAAAAAACTGGTGCAGTAAGATTACAGTTCATATAAGAACAACAGTACGACAAAAACAGAAAGCCAGAGAAGACATACCATCATGGCAAACTAGAAATATTCTCTGCTATCATGTTTTGAGTAAAGACCCAGAAACAAAGGCACTTTCACCAGGCTTAAACAGGAGTGTTTATAAGGCACAACATGGGATGAAGTCTGCACAATTAATTTGACTGTCTTGTCAGAGAGAAAGGTGCATGCTTGTTATTTACCTAGAATAACATGGGTTAGATTTAAAAGAAAAAAACAAAAACAAACTTGTAGGCATGAAACTTCTGCTCAATTCATTGCATTACTTCCACACACCCATGAAATGAGTTTGGTTCTAAAGTTACAAACCCAAWTTTTTTCAAAATTCAACTTACTTCTGATGTTTTACTTCCATTTTCATTTTTTGTTTTGGTGTTCGGTCCCCATGACGTATTACAGCTATAACACATCTAAGCTCCATCCTGAAATTTTAAGAGTTTTTCTTCAGTTCAGTGTACGAGGKTTTTTTTTTTCTTATTATTAAAAACATTGTGAATCAAGACAGCTGACACAATTATATTTGATGTAACTACAGAAGTGACGGAAGGATATGCAAGAATATAAGGTTAACTGAAAATGATGGAAAGTATAAAAAAATACTGATTTTAAGACTTGGGTAACTACAGAATATCTATTTTAAGTAGTTTTTAAAACAACAATTTTGAGGTTTATTTAATGAAAGAGCATGTTTATTAGAAGCGCATATTAAGTTGGTGCTGAACAATGATTAGCAGTGAAGGAAGCTATGCGTAAAAGATGCTACACTTGAAAATCTGCTGTTCTATACTCAGCTTGACTAAGGGTCAGAAACTCTGATTGCTGGCATAGCAATTGTGATTCCTTCCTTGTTTTCATCACACAAAACAAGTGTTCATAGGCGAAAGAGGGCACACCTTTTAAAGAAAAAAAAATTCACACAAAAGTTATATTAGGACTTGACACAGCTCAGGTAGAGCTCCTACTCTCTTACATTGTTCCAGAGGTCGTTGGCACAATAGGGATGTCTTCAGCTTCCAAAGGAATCGACCATGGAATTTGAAACTGGGGAGCAAGTTCTCTCATTATGATATTTCTAAAAGAGCAGTGGAGTGGGGAGGGGAGGGGAGAGAAAAGAAAAAAGACAAGACTGTTTAAACAAGGTTTATACAACAGATACAAACTCCAAAACAAATAGATATATGCATACACCTTTAATCAACTTGGTTGTGGAACACCAGCGGCATTAAGTCTCTGGACATGTATTTTTTTTTTTTTTTAAATTGTGTATATTACACTACTAAAACAACAAATTTAAATCTACTACAATCCTTAATTACATTTGCTATAGAAACAACAGAACCCTCACTTGCTCAGGATTTGTAAGAAACCGCAGTCTATGTACTCCAATTCCTAGAAAAATTCCTAGGACATGATTCGGTCTGATTAATTTAAGTGTTCAGATTCCTGACTTCATTATCTAACTGAAAGTCCCTGAAAAATCAGCAAGCCATTCTAATCAAAGACTAATTGGTACTTTCAGCAGTAATTTTATTTCTCAGAAGTTTATACAGTAAAAACTAGAATAACATGTAAAGTCTCTGGTCTTAACTACAAAATGATTACTTTATGCCCACATACGTTTTTAAAACCTTGTTAATGTCCTACTGTCCAAGTATTTCATCAAATACATTGAACTTGAGATTAAAATTACCAAAGTAATAATACTGAGTACTTAAAATTCTGCATTTTAAATTAGCTCAACTCCAAATATTAATTTCTAAAAAGCTGAAAAAAAGTCTGCTGTTGACTTAACACTACAAAGTATTATCTTTTAGCACAAGGAATAAATTGATAACTTTTTTCAGAAATTATGACATGTACAGCAACTTGAATAAAGAGAAGTCTAATTGTCTGAGAGTTCCAACTCAAAAAGTAACCTAAAACAACAGGCCTACAGTTGTTATTATCTAGAATTTCAATCTAGTTATAAATTCTTTTTCACCATTTAGATAAGATACTAGATCTTTTGATAATGCAGCAAGCTCCTGCTGTATCTCATCAGTGCAATCTTACTGTAAAGCCAGTTTAACTGACCAAAATGGGATCAACTGAGTTTGAGGGCAACATTTCACTGGCACACTGTTCAGTATCCAATTTTGCATAATCCCTTATTACCCATTTTTTGCTCCCAGTGTAACAGATTGAAGGTAGCATGACAGGGTATCTTGATGCTACCTCAGCTTTTATATACCATTATGAAATACACAAGCATAAAAATATATACTGGCATAAGATCAAGGAAAATGTTCACTGATTTGGGCATATATTAAAAAGCAGGAAACACAATCACTCAGCGGTGCTTGCCCAGTGAACAGGCAAAATGCCTGAAGTAAGTCAATAAACTCTTACCCAAGTATCTTAGCACAATCATCATAGTATTTCATGGAGTTCTTCACAAAACTGAAGCCATTCACATCACAGACATAGGATTGTCCATTAGCACGCAATAAATCAAAGCCACAAACTGTTTGCTGTTTCAGAATAAAAGTTCAAATCATTTCTGGCAGGTATCATCTTCCTTAGGTTTATTTACTATAAATATTCATTATATTTTATTATGTCAAAGAAAGACAAAAATATAATAGATTTAATACTTAATGCCTTTTGACAGATCCACATAAGGTTTGCTCACTTTATGCAACCATTTTTCTATTTATTAGCTTTACACTCCCAACTTTAACTTTGCTTTAAGCTTCCTACATATCTGTAGCAGTATCAATATTGCAGATCAAGCCCACATGTTCACAAACCTAATCCTCAAGGCCTTCAGTGTGTATGCAATGATTGGCTTACAAATTCCCCATTCTTAGAGATTTTTTTCTAGATGCTGCTTTTTGAGGGTGGCAGGCAAGAAGAGGCAAAGCACCAATAAAAACGTTTTTGTCCAAATTTTAATTTGATAGGATGTCATTTTGACATTGACATATTAACATTGTTAATTTAGGATAAAATGCTATTTTAACAGATTATCACCAAGCAAAGTGGGCTTTGAAGATCTAAAAAGTATTGGTCCATACCCTACAAGCTCCTGAATACCATCATAGTTACATGCAAGTAACACATGACAGACTGAAAGGCAACCTTTTAATAAGAAGGCAGAAGGGATGCTAAGAAATTGAGTGAAGTTCTAATTAAAGTACCTTAAACTACATAGAAATAGAAATCAAAGATTTAAAATAATAATAATAATAATAATAATAATTGTGTCAATACCAAATTATATTAATTGGGCCCAATGTAAATACTACTTAAGAAGAGTTACATAAACTTGACTACTGCAGTTGCGTTTCCGTAACTTAGAAACCATTAACAATGTGTATGATGCATAAAACGCACACGCTGCGGACTGGTAAAGCACAATAGTAACAGGAAACTCGCACAATAAAACCATCCCATCCAGAACTTTTTAATGTAAAGGAAGAATTCTTCCAGATTAAACAAAATGTAGATGCAGAAGTTTAACTCTTCTTTTTGGGAGTTCTGCAGCAGTATAACTACTGGCTCTGTACACACAAACACTAAGGAAGCTTCATGTGGTAAACAATTAATTAGCACTAAATGTTTGATCAGATAGCAAAGTATTCAGCTTACCTTGAAAGCAAGGCATACTTTCCAAGCAATTAACTTCTCTCTTGCATTCAGGATGACTGGGTATCTCACTTCTTTGCCTTCACTATCTCGTTCTACCTTGCCATCCAGAGCTGGAGACTTCCGGGCTTCAGCATGAGCATAGTCTGGACCTACTGTGTACACCTTTATTAAAAAATAGGAACTCTTGATTCAGTGTAATTAAGTTACATTATACAAATACAAGCACCTTACTAAATTTATCTCAACTCTGAGAGTCCATGCAAAAAATGCTAGCACGTTTTCATCACTGATGAAATGGCTCTAACGTAAGTTCCTCAACGGCACTCTGTTCCGAGGATACCAACCATTTACTGACACCTTAGGATGAAACAGGAGGGGAAAACAGCCAGAGCCCAAGTGAATAGGATAAGACAGAAGTTGCTAAATGAAGATGAATGTTTTATTTTTAAACCGAGTAATCTGTAAAACCTGGATAATTTAATAATTAAAAAAAAAAGAAGTTTTGAGATTATTTGATTATTGAAATTTGACTGTAGGACTAAGTGATTCTTGTTATTAAAAGATATTTTCATATTTTAGCCAAGATTGAACAAAAATGATCTGCCCAGTTTTATTGTGACAAGATAAGGGATTTAGAGAATCAGAATGCTATCTCCTCTGCTAGAATTTCAACTGGTAATACTCACTGAAAGCACTGGAGCCTTTAATAAAACAGATTTGCCAAAAGCTCTCAAGAAATGGGCTACTGTTACTTTCCTTAAAAACAAATCTGTAAGACTTTCTTTTGATAAAAAAAGTCTTCAACTAAACAGGTGATTGTAAATACTGTCAAATATCCCATCTATTCTCAAACAGGACTGAGGAAAGCCATGGTTAAGAGCTCTCACACTATCTTAATACCTTCTTGGTTTTTATCAGATGGAATAAGGACCTGGCTTAAGTCACAGAAACCTCTCCAAGGCTAAAAATCTAAGCTGACAACACCCCTTCCATGTGCTGAATTTAACAACGCGTGGTTGACTATAAGGCAATACTGACTCACTTGGAAGTCTAATGAGACTAGACATGCCTTCTCTCTAGTGGGTTTATCTTTGYCAGTAGATTTAAGGGAGCAACTGTAGGCAGTTGCACTTCTTCAAAGAGTTCTCAGATGCAAAGTCCTACAGGAGATCATGGGTAAGGGATGGGGTGACAAGTATGTCTTATACGCTACTGTAAGGCATGGCACGCGGTATTACCAACCTCCTGCAAGATCTGACTGCCTGTTTCCTGCTTGACTGATGAATGAGGTATCTCAGCCACTGGCAAGCCGAGATTAGAGTATGGATGACAGAAACACCTGAAAGCAGGTCAACTCGGGGAAGAGGGCAAGTTGGGTGAAGCTGCCTGATACAAAGATGACTTCAGTCTTTTTACTTGAAGAAAATCTACCATTTACTCAGGATGCTTAAGTCCACCGTTGCTGTTCAGTAACTACACTACCACAGTAGTCAAAGCAGTCTCCACCCACCCAAGTCATTTGCATCTCTTCAGTTCACTAGAAACTTTTATTTTTGGAACTAGACTGTAAAACTTTTAGACAGGCTTCTGTAACCTTAGGTTAACCTACTGCAAAGCTGTTCTGCATGATGTTGCACACTAAAACCATGCAAAGCATACGGTTCACAGAATTTGTCTGAAAACATAAAAAACAGCATTCCTTTCGTGCATCTCCAAGTGGAAGAAGCCGAATGCTAAATGTCAGACTGACTTCCACTCTTGGCCTAAGTACGGTGATTTTCCATGCATGTGGTAAAACAATTATTTGACATGTTTTGTGATGGGCCTAAAATTGTCCTCTGACACAAAGAAAAGGAAAGTAATGTTGATAGATGGCTGGCTGAATTCCCGTTCTGTTATTACTGTATTTTATCACTCTGTCATGATGCCTAATCTTTTTTATCTGTTCAAGTAAATGAAGATAGAAAATAATATACAGGTATGCTTAATGCATTACTAAAATTATATGAAGTTGGAAAAAGTAAGTAACTAGTGTTGATTAATGATAAGATTAAAATATTTGATAAAAATACATTTCAAGTACAGATTTCTTTGCAACTTACAGACCAAATATCAAGGTAGCATCTGTTTAAATACGAAAGTATGTGGTGTTTTGGCACTAATACATTTCAAAAACAAAGACAGGTAATAAGCACCGAGTACTTGATCACAACGACATAAGCAAAGATACTTTGAATCACAAAGTATTGCCAGAATAAGAGTGACGTTCTCTACTTAACTGTACCAAAACTTTATTAAAATTAATCCTTGACACAAGGATATACTTTCATCTTTAAAGCTGACAAACTCTTAGAGCACTTGATTGTTCTAAATATAAATCAGAATGCATAGTTGTCATACCTTCACATCAGTGCCATCTGTAGGCATGAATTCCTCATAAATATAGGAGCCTGTTTTTCTCACACTGCTTTCAGGGGAATATACACTGCTTCTGCTGCCAATCTGAAATAAATATTTTTCTATTAATAAACTCAAAGGCTACTGTCTGAGAGACTTTTAAAACTCCTTAAAGTATCACATCCATATCGATAGCACTTATTTTCTGTCCTAAGCAAAGTAGTTTTTTGATAGTTCTCAGAAGATCTGTATGATATTCTAAATACGTACTGATAGTGTATGCTTCTTTTATCTACAAGAATAGGCAGTAGCTGACAATCTAATAAAAGGAAGGGGTCTTAATTCATTTTACAATTTTTCCTGAAACTCATTTTTCTGACCTGTATCACTCCTATATAGGCCAAACRTGACAAAAACAAAGATGCAGGTCTCAGCTAACATACAGACAAGGCAAATTCACTCTGCAATTCTCTGCTAGACATCTGCAGCTTTTTTTTTTTTTTCTTTTTGGGGGGGGGGGGGGGGGGGAAGAGAGGGAGGGAAAGGAGGGAGAAATGTAACTTTCTTACAGAATCTGCTTCTGCATTCTCACACTAGGACGCTGATTCCACTCCACAACAGTTAATTTCACTAATTTTCCACTAAGTATGACAGAATTTCAGTATTTTCACTACACTATCCTCACCTTCCGAAAGAGCCTCTGGCTTCCACCTCCAGCAGATGTTGGATAATAAATGTAAACATTGTGGTCCTCAGCACTAACTGGCTTTTCTACAAAAGGCTTTTGGAAAATTTCCCCATTCACTTCCACATGATCTTCTCCTTCAATCAAACTACATTCTGAAGAAACAGTGCAAACAACAGAGATACAATGATATATTCATGGAAAAACTAATTAGAGATTAAAGGCGATTTTGGCCATTGAAATAAAGATTACTGTGAACCTTTGGTTGACTGATTTGCTATTGACTGCACGAAGACTTCATGATCATTTGCTGAACATGTTTGCTGTACCATGTCTAAATGGTATTATATTAATCCTATGTTTCAGGATTTTAGCCGATTCCTGCAGAATGAGAGAGCAAATAATCCCCTACAGATGCATAATCTTGTATGTGAGCATAGGTTTTTGGGGCGTGGGGGTGGGGATGTTTTTTTTTCCTTTTTGGAAATGTTTTGAGGGTAGGAGGTAGGATTGTTAGTTTCTTTCTTTCAGTGCCCTTCTCTGAAATACCAGAGTGATCACAGCTAGACAGTGAATGTGGGGCCAGATGCAACAGTACTTGCCAAAAGTACTGAAGTTGTACTGCAGTATGAGCTGAAAACTCTCTCACAACGTGTGATTGGATTAGGTAACTGCTGTGTATAGGAGCAGAAATCGCTTCACTGCAGGTTGGCTGGGTGCAGCAGCTTTCATTTGACWTAAGTAGCATAAAATGAGTCCTTTTTTCCCAAGGTTATACATACTTTCACCGAAAATTCTCCATCTCTCCTGAGAGCTACAACATTGTAATGCTCCAGTTTTCCTTATCGTTTCTTATCTCTTACTCTTATGTCTTGACCAGTCATTGCAATTTCCTATAGTTGTATAAGGTTTTATTTTTAGTAGGAAAAGCTCTTAGGTTTGTTTTAAAGCAGAGAAAAAAATACAATTGCAACTGATATTCAGAGGAGATCTGCAGAATCTCTCTGGACTACATTTCCTTTACATAGCTCCTTGTATTTGAAAGTGAAAGGATTCAATAAATAGCCTGAGTTCTTTTTGCCAACCCTACTATACTAAGCAAGATAATTAATTACCATGAGTAACATAAGACAAATCACAAACGCTCCTTCCTTGGTTGGTAGCATATTTCTATATCAGTCTGAGTGATAGTTACAAGAGAATTCTAACCCCAGACTTCAGAATCACTCTTTTAATATACATACTTTAATTAAATACTGGAGAAGAAACTGATCTCTGAGCCAATGAACTAATTCTCGAGGAAGCAAAGTTCAGTCTTCCAGTATGAATTTACTGTTCTCCAACAGAAATCAAAAGATGCCAATGGCTGATATTTTTGTCATCAGTTTTTACCTTGGGGATTGTTTGGATCACGGTTTAGAACTGCATAACGAGGAAGTAAAATGCCTTCAGCTTTAAGAATACTGTATACTTCTCTCCTAGAAAAAAGGAACAGAAGTTGCACAGTAAGACTGCAGGTCCTGACAGTGCTTGCATTTTCCAGCCCACGTGGAAGGGAAGAGGAAATTACATAACCACACTACATAAGAACACATATATACTGTAAGACTCTATTTGTGTATACAATGCTTCAAAAGGTTTTTGATGGAGAGCTGTACCTCTGCAGTGATCTCATCAGTATCAGCAGAACAGTTACATTTGCAGTACCAGTGCTTTCCCTCCATACTCACAGTGCAAGAGCAATTTGCACAGAACAAGTCTCTCAGTAGAAGAGATTAACAAGGCAGGCTGAAAACGTTCATACCATATAGCAGTTGTAGCAAGTCTGTTCACTGTTCCAACATTTATTTTGCTTACTATTGTCTTGTTAATAATTTGCTAAGCACGCTCACAGCCCAGAAAGAAAATTCATTTTGGTATTCAAAGATCATGTGGTCATTCAACAACCCTCAAAAGTTTTCAGTTCACAGAAAAACCCTTACATAAGCCACATGAATTCTACAAATATGCTCTGCAGTTGCAGAGAACAGTTACGGCCCCAAAGTCAAATGTGCTTTTATTTCCTTATCTCAGAGACAATTTGATATGCTTCCAATTAAGCTTTTCCCATTTCAAAACTAGCAACTATCTTAATTGACGCTGCTAACCTCTTTCAACATATACAACTGCAAAATGCAATGCCTGTAAAATGTAAAATTAGTACTCTACAAGAAACTGAATGTTTCAGGACAACTTCAAGTCATCAAGAAACTCTCCTCTAAATTTTCATAGCTGGCATCAGGATCTCATTATTTAAGTTTCACAGTTCCAAATGACATGAATAATAGGTGATAAAATGTATATCAAAAGTTAGATTAACGAATAATGATAGCTAACCAAGTGCTATGCCTCTTCATGTTAGAGCTTGACAACAGAGGATTGCAGAGTTCTGAACCTATACTATACATATTTTCAGACTTTAAGTTTTTTTATTTGCTAGGCATTAGACAAATGTATTACCAAATTTCTATCTGGGTAAATCTTCCGATCCATCAATATGTAAGCAGTCAAGGAAAAAAAAGGCACACCTAAACACACATCACAGAAAATTATAAATAAAACAAAATTCATTGTAATTTACATTGCTGTACAATACATTGAAACTGTTGTTGTGCAATACCAGCAGATTCTGACAGTTTCATTTAAAAGTGGTTTGTTCTTGGTAGGTATTTATCATCACTTACCTGTCCTGTATGTGATACTGCATATTCAAGTCATTGATTACAAATGGATTCCTGAGTTTTGCATAGGCAACTGCTTTGTCCAGTGGAAAACCTATAATGTTTATTAAAGAATATAAATTAAAATCACAGGACACAATGCTAGTGAATAGTCTGGTATCTTTATCTTCAAACTTTAGAGTATAACCAGACATATGGCTTTGGGAGGACATTCCTCCCTCGACTACAGACATACAAAATGTGTGCTTAATATAATCATGAAACTGTAAACCAATTTCAGTGTACCTTGCTAAGAAGCAGTAGTCCTATTTCCCATTCCCTCCTCCTCACTCCACATTCCCTAGTGCTAGAACTAGGGTTTGTGCTGCCTTTGCGTAAAAACGTGATTTTTAACGTCACCCCACTCACCTTTGGTTCACTGCATAGTCCCACAAAAAACTTGAGATTAGCAAAGATGCAAGAACATATAGCTAGACCCACCACGCTCATTAAGACAGCAGCAGGCTTTTGCAGTTATTGGTCCAAGTTAATATTAGAGCAACAGTGCTTACCATTCCACTGGCATCCTAAATATTTACTAATGTAACAGCTATTTTAAATGTCATGTCAGAACAGGACTTTCTCACGCAATAAAAATAGCATCATTTTAAGAGCTTGCATTTTAAAAGTCAGTTGTACTACATTAAACAAAAGGGTACTGCTTCCTATGAAAAACCAAGACAACCAAAAGGCAAAAATAATTAAAAGAATTCACCAGACTGGAAGAAATATTTAGTTGTTGAGTTTAGTATTAGTAAAATTTAATTTAGTATTATTTACCTTTAGAATGAAAGGAAATGAGACAGTCACATGAAGGCCAATTTTCTACTGGCTCATTCAAAATAACATCCTCTTCAAATATTACAACAGTTATGTACTTAAACATGGAGAGGCGTTCAAGAATTTCTTTCATAGGTTTGGACTTAGATTTCTTAGCCATTGAACAAATCCCAACTAGAATTTGTCTTTCTGGTGGCTGATGAGGAGGAAAAAAGCAATTATTATAATTTCTAAGTCTTCTCAAAATGCAGCAGTGTTTTAGCAGCATAATACTAGTGCAGACATATTCTGTTAAAATTCACATACACAATTAAAATTAAATCAGAGGTAGTAAATTGCTAGCAAGTAATACAATGTGGTATGACAGCATTTTACCCTGCATCTTTATGAAACATGCTTCAAAAAAATAAATTGTTCAACAGCACTATACTACTTTAAAATATTTTTGTGAGCATCCTATCAGCAACAAACATATAGGATCAAAAATTGAATCAGAAGTGCCACACCAGAGTGAAATCACACTGTGATTTAAGTGAAATTACACTGAGATTTAAGTGAAATTAAGCAGCAATTCATTTTTAAACAATTTAATTTTTCCAAACATATTAGCCATAAGGCTTCTCATTTTAGTACCTATTATTAACAAGTGAATCATGATAATGAAAACTAATCAATTGGAAAATATTACTCTGGACTTATTCTGTGTATAGCTAGTTTCACACTTCTTCTGTACAGTTAATAACCTTTTTCACTTTATAAGCCTTTAGACAAATTTTACTTTTCCCAATGGTATTAGGTGTGACAGCTAATCTGTTCATCTGTTTAAAAATAAACAAGAACTCCACAAAGATCCTTTAAGTTATTGTTCTTTTAAAACACAGCCAGTCACTTTTTCTTGTTAAAATACACTAATTGCACTAAACAGTCTGAGCTGCTAATTTTGTAGTAGGTGTTTGCATTTTCATTAATCATGATCAAGTGTTTGATTAACATTTCTTTTCATCTAAATTTTAGACATGCTTGCAATCAATGAAAACTTAGTCTGATAATTCTCTGAAGTGAAAAGTTACAGACTAAAAGATGAAGAAAAGATACAATTTAACAGACGTAACATGACTGGTGCAGGATAAAAGAGTTTCAGTCTTAAACTAAGAAGTGGTAAGTACAGTGTTAAAATACAATTCACAGCATTCTACAAGTATAATAAACTGGAGTATAACTTGCAATTAATTTCCCATGCACTTTTTATAGAAAGATAAGAAAGAAGGAAAGAATAAAAACATGTCATATCCTCACGGAAACAACAGTAAGATGATTATAAGACGAAAATAGAAATCTTACGAGTCTGTTCAGGCTGAAAATCAAAGATAATTCCATAGCAGTTGACAATATATACGAAAGGTAAACTCTCCATTTTTTGCTACTGATTATCCTGATAAGGCTTATGCCCCTGAAATTCAATCCCAGAATCCAAATCAAGTCTGCAAAGCTGGCACAACCACTTGAACTGCTCCAAAATCTGTATTAAGGTCAAGTACCTCTATTTCCAAGTTCAAGGTATACATATTATAACTTACTTTTCAAATGTGCCGCATTTCTAAATGTAACTGACTGGTCGCCATCTTAATATGATTAGACATTTCCCGATTTAAGCCTAATACTGAAACAGTGATCTATGTGAGCTAATACAATTTCAAAGGTAAAATAACACTAGAAAATACACAGTGCATACATGCCCCTATAGTACATACAGAGTCATATTCCTCCTCCTCCTCCTCTGCATGGCCATAGAAGTGATCGTAATCTGCAGATCTGGCCGAGTCCAGCAATTCCTCCCCATCTTCTCCACCCACGAAGAATCTAGGAGGATCGCTCTCTGTTGCRCTAACAGACATGATTACAAGGCCTGGAGAGATCTAGGTAGAAGCTGCAGCCGCTTCAGCAGCTGAGATACTGGGCATATTCCCAATGACTCGGGAACACAAAAGTCCCCTGCTCTTTGATGCTGCTTCTGCAGTCTTGCTACTGTGATTAAGCTGTCTCCCAGGCACAGTTTAACAGGTATCAGCTGTCCATTATTGGTTTGAGTTGTTGCTCCAAGAAACCAGCCACTGGTTACAGTTTCCCTGAGATGATATGGCAACTTTTTATCCTAAAACCAAACACAAAACAATTTGATAAAGGCACATAAAAAAGCTTCCATATATATGTATATATAGATAGATAGATAGTTAGATATACATAACATATATACACATGTATATATTATATATATATWAAAAACATTTGGATATAAATATACCTCTGATATAAGACACAGCATCCAAAGCAAACCATCAGAAATAAAACTCTGCAGACTATACACAGTCTACTTTCCTACACGTATGTTTGGACCTGGGGCAAGTAATTTCAAGATATTTCAAACTGCTTACTCAGACATTTTAAAACACCCAGTACTACTCTGCAAAGTAGAAAAGCATTAAATGCATTCTTTCCAACTTAGGAAAGGTAAAGCATAGAGGATATTTTTTATACAAAGTTAAAGGAACAATAATCTTCTCTAGATTCGAGATATTTAAATCCCTATTTCTGTCAGCTATTTCTTCTACAGTTTCCTGATAAAATGAGCAACGGCAAACAACTAAAATTAATAAAAGAAAAAACTGAGAAAAAAAATCATATAAAGCCACCATTAAGGCTATTTAAGAAAACAATTCCTTCAAAAACAGAGCAAGACTTTGGTTTAAAAGCAAAAAGTATGCCAACTTGATGTCGTGTGTGTATTTACTGAAGTGCTGCTTTATTTTTTACACTGAAAAAATATTTACAGAGGTACCCATTAGTGCTGCCTTTGATCAAAACTACTTCTAAGCATCAACATTCAATGTCCCAGTGAAATGGACACATATTAACAAGTCATATCAAAAATAAAGTCTTGGCCAAGTATGCTCTATAAAAAAACCAGACTTGATGCTCAGTCTTGTTATATTTACTAGACAAGTGTTATTTTATAAATTGTGCATGGTTTTATACTATTAATTTTAACTTATTATTGTTTGGAATTTTWTTAAAGGTGATTTGTTTAGAAGTTAATCTGATCACTTGGTTTCAGTGAGATGGCCAAAGTCACTTAAAGGAACGCAGGCACACAGCAGCTTCAGGGACTGAGCTGTCGTGTGGTTGCTGCCGTTTGCCTCTACTGCTTCTTGAGCAATGGTTTTAAGCAACGAGAAAGAAATTACTGTAATGCATAAATGATCTAAATTAAAGGGACGAGAACAAAAATCACTTAGGTTGTTCATTAGTCAGATTATTATGTAAGTGCCACTGAACAATGATGTCTCAGCAGAACTGAGTTTGTCTTTAAATATCTGCCAAAATAACTTCGACTCTTCTATAAACCAAATGAAGCAATAGGAAATTTCCAATGGCAATCAGCCATTCAGCCACCTGTAAAAGAGGGTGGCAAACAGCAAAAGTTCCCAAGAAAGGATCTGCCGTAAGTCAGAGGGCAATAAATGACACATGGATAAATAATACAGCTGCTTCAGATTCATAAAAAATGAGGTCTGAATAACAGACGCACGGGAATTCTGGAGTGACAGCAGGGGATTCCAGTCTTAAACATATTTGTTATATACCTGCTGTTTCAATCCCATTAGTAAAAATTACTTTCCCTTATCATGTCAAACTGCAGCTGTTTGTTTCAAGCAACAAGGACAAAATGAAACTTCAAACAATTTGTTTTGCTCCCACGAGAGTTAGAAATTAGGTATTGAGAGAATTTCATTTATGAAAGTGTGAAGAAAACAAGCTGTCCAAATCCTGCTTCGGTAAGATTCTGCAAGGTAGAAGTTACCAATGTGTATTGGCAACTAATTCAGAATTTTTAATTAGTACTAAAGATTAAAAAAAAAGTTGGCAGAGTCTGAAGAACTAGATTCAAGCTTAAGAAAAATGAAAATAAAGTTTTGCAGCTCAAGACAGCTTGTCTCCCCTGCCCCAATTCTGTAAATACTCTCATATCTAAAAGCAATGTCAGTCAGGTGAGTTCCTCACCAGACCAATAAAAAAAATCATTTTCAAGTCAGTCAAGAGAAACTGAAGGACGTAGCACAATAATTTACAGCTATTCCTTAAGAATAAGTGAGACAATACAGAATAAAAGCCGAACTCTCTGCAATGCTATGGTACAAATTGTGGTACACTATTGCACCACATACAGCATGAATTTGTCATTTCCTCTTTAGAAAAAAGAGAGAATGTAAAGAAAAGGGTAAACAACTGAGGTATGACAAATCTACAAAATCAACAGCAATGGAGAAGGAAAACTGTTCATTACCTCTTCTAATATCGTGCTTGAGGGCAAAGACTAGCAGGTGGAAGAGACAAAAAGAAGTCCTCCCCTCTCAAACACACAATATATGTAATTATGTTTTGGAAAATCAGATGATTTTGATTCTACAAACTTGTATGGGTTCAAGAAGTGTTTAGGTAAATTCATGGACGGTGGAAAATATCAGATATGATATCATCGCTTGAAGTCCCCAAGCTGCTGCAAAATGAATGATTATTCTTGAGTGATCGGGAGAACAGGCCATATGTTCTACCCTAGACACTTTACTATTGACCAGACTGATCTTTGGTCCGACTCCAGAACAACAGTTCTTAAGCAGTATAGCTAGTGAAAGTACTTAAGAGCAGTATTTAATGAATTTCAGAATTAACAAAACTGCAAAAATATTCCACAAATCAGACAAAGACAGACTGGCAAATGTAATTCCCCAACAGGACAAATCAGCATGGCTATTTGAAGCTTAGTGTTTCTCCACTGTACTCACTCAAGAATCTTGAGAGTGTTTGCTGGTCTTACGGGTGGCAAGCAGATCTGTCGAGGGGAGCTTCACTTGTGGAAAATAACCTTTGTGGTTAGCAGGTTGTTTTCTTTCAGTGTGATAACATTTATCACACTGTTCACTCTCTGAAGGTGGTAGCTTTCGTGCCTTCTAACAAGTTGCAAGGCACATGCTTATCTTAACACACTGCTAGGGAAATTTGTTTTGCAGAAGTTTCTTAGATCAGTTGACAATACTCCCAAGATATCATCAGTTTGAAGAGCAAGCATCCTCTTCATGAGCACATACTTTCCAGCTGCAGATGAGCCCCTCTAGCTCCTGTGGAGGAATGTGCATTCAGTATTACTGCAGGAAGACTGGTAAGAGTATACATTTATAAATCTAGAGAAGAAAAGACAAACTGTGACTGTGAGGAAAACACTTCTATATTTTGCTTGGAAAACCATCCTCAGCCTATCCCAGAGACACAGGAAATGTAACTTGGCAAGATACATCTGGCAGGGTTCCCGCTGCTGCTTGGGAGGTCTCTTAAGATTAGAAAACTACAGTTTTCAGAAACATCTAATGATAGCCACATCAATGCCAACTCAGAATATACACATTTTCTGAGCTGACCAGATATGGGATTATGGCTATTTTGTAATTTACTCTCTCCTAAGGAGAGAAAACTAGGGTAAGGACTATGGATGCAGTGACGGAAATCCTGGGATGAACTCATTTCATAAAACAATTATCCACACAGATAAATTGCTAGATTGCTATTCCCTACTATTGCAAATGGGCCCCAGAATTTTCAGTTTATAAGATCAGAGGTAAAGGATTGAGAAAAGATATTGACCCTTTTGCAGTCTTATAAGCTACTACTGCATCAGCTAGCTGAATTGCATATAAGTTGGCATTCTGATAGCTGATCATTACCAGTTTGTCCTTCAGACATCAGATGCCATAAGCTACTGTCAATAGCATAAATCTATGTCATGATAGAAATGAGTAAATTCTTTATTTTCAGAGTAAATGCTTTTATAGATAAGAGTTAAGATCCAAGAAAAGAGACTTGGAAAAAAATCTGAAGATAAAGAGCAAGAAGATGGTGCTCTCTTCTCAAATGATGTCTCAGTTCCTCTGAAAGTATTGTCAGTGGTGTTTCGATGCTGACAGAAGAAGCTTTTAACACACTGTGTTTTAAGCAGAATTCCATCTTGCTACTACAGGCAGCAAGGAAGAGTCTTTCCAGCTCCCGCTTTTCTGTATTAAGAAGTGAGCAGCAGCAGCAGCAAAATAGAGGTGAAGATGCTCTATGCTATATCCTCTCATAGCGAGTGCATGAACACAAGCCTCATCAGACAGCGAAGATCAAAAGATTACACACATACCTCAACCAGAGAAGACGGCAATCTAAGCAAGACAAAACCCAAAGCTTTCTGTTGAACATACACTGATCCCTTTCCAACAAGGTAACAGCAAGAAGATCGAGGAAACAATCTCCTCCTGTGCAATAACGTTTCAAGGTAAAACCAATTAGATTATGTTCCCTTTAAACCTCAGCTGTTACGCAAGGGTTCTGTTTTACAGTTTACAGATGAAAAATCTGTTATTTTTGAAAACCATAGTTTAACGGCGTCGTTTCTTTAAAAGAACCTTCAACCAAATGTATGGTCTGCTTGTTCTGCCTGTCCTAAAACCTTCTATTTGTGATCACCATATTATACATCTTGGCAAAAAAGAAAAGATAAGGGAAAGGAAAAAAGAAAAGAAAATAAACTGCTTAAAGAAAACATTGGTTTATTTCAAGAATGTAAAATGAGCAGATCTACTAATCTCAGCTTTTCCCTGAGAAGTTAGATGTCACAAAAACAGCATAATGCAAAAAGAAGAAAAAGTTCTTGAGTCTGATTCCTATTATTACTGCTTACTCATAAAAGGTATATAGCCAGGTAACATTCTGAATACACAAAATTACACACAGACAAATTTAATGCTAATACACATATAGGGCTGTACTTGAATCATAACCTGGTAAGTGCTCAAGTCCAGTGCTCACTTCAGGGGTACTCCATAGACTTTTTCTAATAGAACACTTCTCTACTTTCAAAAGTAAATTCTTAAAGAGGTTTCACAAACCAAAAAACAGTCCCTATGAAATGTTAAACACATATTCCCTCAAACAGTTTTCCTTTCCCCACTCCACACATTACAGCAGCTCAGGAATCCAGGCTTGGTATTTCCCATATTTACTTAGATCATAAAGATTAGCATTCCAGTAACTGTCAGCAATAAATCAGCTCAACACAGGAGAAATGATCTGAACAGTCATGTATAAAGGGCTCAAAGTTTTAACAGCTCTGTTATGAAACTTATAAAAATACTTTTGTAAAACAAAGCAAGCATTTCTCCAGCTCTTCTTTTGTATAAGAATAGCTACCAAAAGAGCAAACTACCTCTACTGCACTCTAATAAGAAGTAATAGACCAAAACTATAGTTTCTCATTTGTAATCTCAAGAATAAAACATATATCATACACTAAACACCCACAGAACATTTACAAATCAGGAGCCACATGTGAAAACCCCTTTGGGAAATGCCATTATAACAAAACAACTCAAAACAGCTTTGTTCCCTTTACATTTGGGGATTTAAACAAACAGATAACTATACAAAAAGGTGTACCTGGCACTTGTCTGTTATATGATTCCATACTTAAAACCCCCCAAAAACAAAACTCCCCAAAACCCACTGTCCCCTTCCCCCTGCAAGAACTGCCCCTTTTAAAGTTTCAGTTCTTACCACTGTAGATTATTCAAACTCCTATCAGTCCACTCTCAGTTTCCTCCAATTCAAATTAAGGAGTGAAAAACTGAATGGTTTTAATAACAATTTTTAGGTGGTCTCAGTGAGATATTAAAAAACTTTTGACACCTTATTTTTAGAACTACTATACCTAAACTTTCATTAAGCAATAAGCAGTCTGTTAGATGGTCTGAACAGACATAATCTAAACAGTCTTCTAAAGCAACCTGGAAATTGTTTTTTCCCCTATTTTTTTCAAATACTTTGAAAAATGTATTTTTAAAATACATTCATGTTTCTGATCTAAAGTACAGGGATGAGAAATATTTAAGAGGCCCGAAAATGGAAAAGTTTCTCCCTACCCGGTAGTTATTGAACACAGCAACGCCGATGCCTGCCACACGATTGCTGATGGATGTTTTTATCTGTTCGAGAATCCCAACTATGCACCATGACCGCTGGCCTAACAGACTGCCACAGAAGGGCAGGTTGTTGGGTTGCAGCTCATGTAGAAACAACACGGGGGAGGCGGGGGGGAAGCGAGAGGGACACAGGAAGAACAAAAACACAGAGTTTGAATGCTGAGGCAGCTGATACAAGCGCAAGTGTCAGAGCTGCAAAGCTCTGATATAAAATCCCCAAGTGTAAGGACCCAAGGGCTTTACCCATATACATAATAATTAAAAAAGAAAAGAAAAAAATCCAAATCCCCAGCCCCCAAGATGACCCCCAACACATCTGGTAATAATTCAGGTTTAAATGCAGACTCTTGAACTACAAACAAGGCCCATGTTCAGTAACGACATTTCCTTGGGTCTGACATGTGATCAGGAAGAGAAAAGCAATAGGACATGGAGAAGGCAGAAGAAGGAAAGGATGTGTAGACACAGAAACTGCTAAAGACCATACCCTGAGCAAATCACAGAACACACAAAACAGAAAATACAAATGGATATAGCAGTTTCCATTACTGAAACATACAAAGTCTGGAGGCATAACAGTCTGGGTAAGAACCRTGAACTCACAAAAAGCCTTTAGCTGTCATCGTCACGCAAGAGCTTCAACCACCCTAACGTGCTCTGCACTCCTGCACAGGGACAGCCACACCTTTACCATCTTCCTTTCCCATACCTCACAGAAAGATTTTTGCCCCATCTGGATTCCTAGTTGAGTGTGTCACTTCTATTAGCTCTGCCTGCTCTGTCATTATAGGAGATGGGATAGGGCAAGATCTATCATCAGCCAGAAAAAGGTGACACAATAGAAATTCTACAAAATAGAAGCTGAAAAGTATTTTATTGTTTGTTTTTAGTCAGCCACTTAGTTGCACCTACAAGCCAAATATGGCTTTCAGACCATCAGATGAAAAGCCATAATCTAGGTTTAATG
The DNA here is from genome assembly GCF_003343005.1 of Rhea americana. Lineage (NCBI taxonomy): Eukaryota > Metazoa > Chordata > Aves > Rheiformes > Rheidae > Rhea > Rhea americana. The sequence goes on along the minus strand of NW_028185495.1, from coordinate 1,143,929 downwards.
AAAACTGTGAACATGCTAATTTTTTTCTTTCAGGAATGTAACAAATATCTTGTCGTATTCCAAAAGCATTCTTATATATTACTTTACGCATTAGTCCATCAGAAAAACTATAGCAGTACCCATCCTGAAATTGAGACTAATCTGTCATTTTCACTCCACCGAGCTCTACTAAGGCTTGATGAAACATTTTGAAGAGGAGAGAGAAGTCTTCCCTGCCAGGAAGTGCATCAAACATTTTTCCTAACCAAATCACTCTTGCACTGTTACATCTTCAGCAGTAAAGCTGAAGTAAAAGTACAAGTACTTTTATCACACTTCTTTTTGGCTTGGTGGTTAGGATATTTTTCTGATGAACAGAAAAGAAGGACTTGAAACCACTGAGACAGGAGGGAATAGAAATGATATTTATCCTGCTCCAGTCAAGTGTTCTCAGCACTAGACTGCTGAGGTCTAATTCCACTTCCCCATATGCCACTCGTTTTTGTCAAAGGTGGKCCATTGAGTTTCTGCTTACAGGAAAGGGCTCAGTGCTCTGAATCCAAAGCAGAAGGGACTGAACGTGTAAAATCTTGTCAAAGCTCTAAAGAGACGGAATTTCAGAAATACCAATCTTACCAGCATTCGCTTTACAGGGGCACTTAAATTTCTTGAAATACTATGTAGCTCAGCTAGCAAACTAGTTGCAGTTGCCTAAATCTTTTTTCGGAGATCTGAATTATTTTCTCAAAACCATGCTACCTAACTGGTGCACCTAAAGCAAGGTTCCCATACTACAGTAGCTGAGTCCAGGATGTTAGCAGTTCAGAGCTGTAACCTGCAATGTGAACCAGGATTGCATTAGGAAGCCAGCTTTGTAGAGTGAGAAGACATGCCTTTTAAACTGTGAATGAATGAAATGTCTAGCCTTGAAAGACAACTGTTACATTTTTCAAACATCTTGTCAAGCACATCACATGCATCAGCCATGAAAGATGGTTATATTAATGGTAAGTCTGAAAGGTTTCGGGACAGCTGATTTTTGAACTTTTAAACTCCCACTTCAAAGAAGCTCCCACTTCAAAAACATCAGAACAGCTTCTCTATATGCTTCCAGACAGTAGAACTAGTTACTTTAACTTTTCAGAGATAAGAGTTTTTGCAAAGATGAGGAAGTTGTTGCCAAAAATTCTGTACCAAATTTCCAACACACTCTGTGTTGAGAAACCTCATCCATCCTAACCACAACTGACAGAATGGTAGTCCACAAAACGTGCCAGCCAAGCAGGGTAAGCCAACCAGTGCAAAAACTTGTATTTCTCAAAGGTGAAACACAGAAGAGATATAATGTATCAGTCAACTCCCTCACTAAAAAACSTTTCACATAACAGCAGTTATGTAAACACATAGTTTTGTTATAGGTTGGATTAAAACTTGGTGAAACTGATAGGCTTAACTGCCTCCCTTCATTTAAAATAGCCGGGAGACAATCACACTTGTTTCCACTAAAGCAAAGGCAAAGCTCTTCAGGAATTTGATACCCCAGACAAAAAAGGCTTGGCCTGCTACCAGTTTACTACAGAGGAAGAAAAAAAAAAAAAGGGAAAAGGGATCTAGAGAAGATAGACAAGCAGCTCAAATGGACAAAGGGAAACAGCACTTCGGTTCAGTGTGCTGCAGAAGTTTTAAATAAGGACAAGCATAAGGAGTAGCTTTTCAGGTTAGATAGCACTAGATACAAGTGGCTTAGATGYAAGAGGAAAGCACTTATTTCACTGTGGTTGTGATACCAGGCTCCCCCAGTCTTCCTGCTTTGTGATCAGAGCAGCTAGCTACACCAACAGCTATGACTAGCCAAAAATACGGCTGTCAGGAAAGCAGTGTACTAAGACTCAATGCTGAGGGAAGTTCCCAGGTACAGGAAAACAGCGTGAGAACAGACAGAAATATTACACGGGACCCCCTTGCTATATACCACCCATTTCAYCTCTCCGCAACTTACTCTCGTGTTACAGCTGCTTTTCTCCTCCAGCTTGACTGCAAGCAAATACCRCTCTCCCTGGCCTCAAGTCATTTTACGTGGAATTTACTGCCGGTTTTCACCAGCGCGGGGCCCGCCGCGCAGCCCGGGCAGGAGCGCCGCGAAGCCCGTGCCCCGCGCGGCCTGGGCGCTGCCGGGGCAGCAGCGGCCGCCTCCCGCGCGGCGTGGGGCATCCAGGGCTTAAAGAAAAAAATCACAGAATCAGGGGAAAAAAATAAAAAGAAAGACCAGGCATTTTCGCGTGCTGGCCGTGCCTGCGGTGCTTTACAGGAGGTTCTCGCCTGCTAACAGCACGTGCCCGCTCTGCTCGCCAAACAAAGAGGAGCGGGGCTCTGCCCACGCTGCCGCCCAGCCCCGCGACGGAGCCCGCGGCGCCCAGCAGCAACGGCCGATCCGCCCGACCCGGGCGGAGCGGGACCCCCCGCGGCGCGGAACGGCGCGGAACGGCGCGGCGCGCGGCAGTAACCGCCT
>NW_028185495.1:1048911-1141046 GCF_003343005.1 Rhea americana | reverse complement strand
TCGCAGCGGTGTCGCTGGGCGCCTGCGCAGATCTTGCTGCCCTAGAGCCTCACGTCAGCGCGCGCCCTCTCGCCCGCGGACTGCGGTTGGTGGCGCAGGGCGCCGCGGTGCACGCTGGGCGCTGCAGTCCTGGGGGCGCCGGGGCAGGGCCGGGGCGAGGCCGCTTCCCCGCTGACGTTTGCGGGCGGGGCGAAGGCGGTTGCGGGCGCGGCCGTTAGTGGGGTCTCGGCGTGGTCCGGCGCTATGGGGTGGCGGCACCCTCGTGTGCGGGGCAGCTTGCACCTTGACCGGGCCCCGCGGGGGGTTTAACGGTCGGGGTGGAAATACAAAAATATTAACAGAAAAAAAAAAAGCCCTGAAATGACAGAAATTTTGCACAGCTACACCTCATAAAACCTAGTAAGGAACAGAAGCATCGTATCTCCCCTATTAAATTTCCCAGATTTTTTTAAAATACACATTCAAGACTAAGGGATTCCTCTGGTAGGAATTTGTGGAGTGAGGAAGGGTTTAAAATCCAGGCTAAAAAGAGATTTGCAGTTGTGTGGTTTGAAAAAAAAAAGGGGGGGGGGGAAGSGGGGRGAAGGCATTATAAAGGAAAGTAAATGTCAGCAGGCATGACTATTTCTGCTAAGACACTAAAGCAAAAAGAGCCCTGCTTRTATAGAAGTTTGTCTCATTATTCAGCTATTTTTGTCTGTAACACAATGTATTCTTTTTCATACTTTAAAGGCATTGAAGGATTGGTTACTGATTCTAAAATTATTTGATTAAAATTATTTGATTATATGGTATGATTGTGATTACTGACAGTAGCACATGACTTATCTGAAGTAATGGTCTATTCTAGAATAATAAAAATGGGAAATAATTCAGAAGTCTTTTAAAAAAGAGGCAAAAAATACTTAAAGATCTGAAATATACATACACACACACACACACACATATATATATATAATGTGTATATATATATATATATAAAATCAATAGAGACATAAGAAATATCCTGGTGGGAAACTCATTTAGTGTTTCAGGCATCAATCCAGCAGAGTATTAAAGCACTTAAGTTTGCTGGATCAGGCTTTTGCTAAATAGACTAAAGTACATGGATAACGTGTTCTTTCTTCATAGCTTCCAAGCTCTCTGTAAAGGAAACTGGAATGAGGGCAGAATCCCCGTTTAGGTGAAACACGAGCTCTGTGGTCCTGCCCTGATGTATCTTATGGTTGTGCAACTTCATTTTGTTAGAACCAATACCCGTGTACTACATGCAGAACGTGCGTGGCTCTGGCAAGGTATACACTATGAGTAAAAAACACTGAGAATAAAGATTGCTTTGCTCTGGYGCATCTTATTTTCTTGCCTGCATCAGGCCAAAACAATCCATCATCCTGTTGGTTAAGACACCCAAAGTTCTACAGCCAGGAAAAGCAGTGAAAAGCAGTGATAACATACGGCTAAGTCTGGCTTCCAGCCATCTTTGGTAACTTGAGGGCTGGCCTTTTGCAGAAGTCCCAAGTGAAGCTTGAATGCACAGCCCTGATGTACAGAATATCTCAACTGCTCTTCCCCAGTATTCTTTTACTGTACAAAATGATAGTTAATCAACTGCTTTACAAAACCAGAATATGTAGTCTTATCATGGTAGCATAACCTTCTTCCCTGCTGATAGTTATCAAATCAGCAACTTGGCCAATTGTTTCCCCTCATAATACCAGATTAAAAACTTCTAAGAAGCTACTGTGCCAGTCAAGATCACCAGAAACAGGATTATTTCTGGCTCTGCCCCTTTCCTGTGCAGAAATACTCTCTCTTCTGGTGTAGAAGAATGCAGTGGTAAAAAGCCCATCTGTGCCAGTTCTCTGGTTCATGAGAATGTTGCTTTTGCTTAAAAATAAAATAATGTTGTATGACAAGAGACTTTGTTTGTGAAAGCCAGGTCTAACTTGGGCAAAATTAGATATTCTGTGGAGGAAAGGTCTTGTCTGTCCTAGAACTGTGGAGTTCCTGGCATGCATTTGACATTGATAACAAAGCAATGTTTAGCCCTACTAGTATATGATATTGTATAAATAACACTAGCAGAAAATACGCTTCCCTCCACTCCGGGAGAAATAAAGTAAATGTTCAAGCAGTCATAATTGGTGTAGAGCTCTTTACTCCATCCTCACCCCAAGTTCCATAAATGCAGGTTAGAAGCTGTAAGCTGAAAAACAAACATCCTAACTTTACACACTTAGTGTTCAAACAGCATCAGCATATAATGAAATGATATGAGTTCCAGAGTGCCTGGATACTGCCACTTCCCTATAATCGTATGCCACTTAAGCAGACATGGCAAACRTACTGATTATTATTTCTAGCAGGCTACGTGTTGTCACGTTGTCTAATTTTGGGACATTGCAAGGATAAGGGGGAAATTTGCTTAATGCTGTGAATTACCAGCATTCATTAAGAAATTATGAGATGTCAGGCTCCAAGCCTGATCTTGCACTTGCAGGAGTCAATTAGAGCAACATCAAACTGCCATTACATCCACACGTTCATTGCTGCTAAAGCAGATTAAAAAAAAAAATCAGTGACATATCGATGGAGCCTGCATGAATATTTGTCTGTTGCTTGTCATTAATCGGTAATTATTCTGAAGCTATTTTGTCTAGACCCAAGCTTTTCCTACACCAACGATGTACTTTACTAATGACGTTTTAGTTTATTATTGTAATCAGAGAAGTGAGCCCAATTAATTGTTACCTTAAATGCAGAATCTGATTTGGGATTTCAGAATCTAATTGCCAAAYGAATTAATGAACAGAATAAATTTCTGTGGCAGTCTCCATCTGGGGAGTTACTTTTCTCCTATTTGTGTTTTTTCTTTTCTTTTTTTTTTTCTTTTYTTTTTTTTTTCCCTGTCAGAATGTATGTTCAGGCACATCTAATCTCCAGAACACCTATATTTGGGGGCTATCCAACTGTTTAAGATAGGAAGAGCATTTWTTTTCTCTCTGGTACCTTTTTTTCCTCTCTGAAGAGTACAGTGGGAGGCCTCATTTGCTTAGAAATTCTGAAATATAAGTAAGTTGAGAAATCCAAGTTGGTATACAATTGGAGGGACTGATTATATGTGGCAGATCTAAGATGTGTTTGGAAGTGAATTTAAAACAGGGTAATAGCATGACATAATGGCCAATAAAAATGGAGTAAAGCAGAATGCTTCCAGGTTGCGACTTGAAAAGGGGTATATTAGGTRGGGTGTCTGTGCTAGTTCAACTGCTCTAAATAATATCAAGTCATAGCTTTCACAAGAGGGTGCCAGAAAAAAAGAAGTCTGCGTTCAGCAAATACGAGTGGTGCTTGGCTCTGTGCCTGGACTTCATGCGAGGTACGTGTGTCCCACTTAGTGGAGCACAGTGCAAAGGTCCTGGAGCAGCAGGGCTTTGGAAGTGCTGTGGCTCCATCAGTGTAGTGCTGCACCTAGACTGGCTAAATAGCCTTTATTTCTCACCTGTGACTTACATGCAGTCTTTCCCAAAGACTGCCTTGCTTCCAGACTGACCTGATGTGCACCACGGTCTACATGTGTTGGGCAGAGYGCCGTATCCTCCTTATCAGCTGCGCTGATGATAGCATGGAGTTATCGAGAGCACTGCAGTGGAAGGTGTAATATCTTCTGAGACGCAGAAAGCTTAAAAGCACATGGAGCAATTCATGGGATTAAAATGTAGCTGACTGAGGGTTTTGGGAAGGAGAGCTCAATTAGATTAGTGAATGTGCTATGTTATCAGGATGCTTCTTTCAGCTACAAGGAATCCAGTAGAACMTGAAGATGTGCTGCTGTGGCAGTTGCTTCATCTAACAAATATCGTGCGTATTATTCAGGTTAGCAATGGTCCGGAGTGGAAAAAATGGTGGGCTCCACCTGAAACAGATTGCATACTACAAACGAACAGGGGAGTATCATCCTACAACATTATCAAGTGAAAGAAGTGGGATCAGAAGAGCAGCCAAAAAATTTGTTTTCAAAGGTAAAAATATTCTCTCAGTCTGCTTTRGAAAATAGATTTTTAGGTGAAGATTTGCTGATATTAAAAAAAGCAAAAAGATGTCTTGCTGTGCAGCATACTCTCTGATCTTCATACACATGCTCTATAAAACAAACAGTCCTGCCTATCCCTTGTTAATMTATAACAATGTTTGCAGAAATAGAAGCTCAACTTGTTTTAGCAGGTTTAGCCCTTAGCAGAAAGGATTTGTGTGTCCATCTGAAAGCTAAACCTTCTTTTAGGTCCTGGGGCAACGTGTAGCAATTGGAATCCGTGATTCAGGGACTTCAAAAAGAGAAGCGCTGATCTGCAGCGATAGGCGAGGACCGTTCGGTCCAGTCCGGGGCGCTCTGTGCGTGGCAGGACGGAAACGCAGGGATGGCTTTGCCATCTGTCGTGCTGCCGTCACTTCAGAGCCTCCCTGCCCTTCCCGGTTTTGTTGTAGGCCTAGGAAGACTGTTTGAAGCACATCAGTCTTTGTGGCCAGATCCCCTCTTTCGGTCCCAGCCAGACTTCCAAGTTTCAACCAGGGGAAGGCAGGGAGGAATTAAAGCTTTGGCTCACAAAGTGAGGTTGCTCCCAGGCAGGCAGTAYGTTCCATTTTATAACACGTATTACTCCCTCTGCTCCCGCCGCCCCCAGCATTAGCTTGTGTTTCAGTGAGATTTCCTGTGGGAACACAATTTGTGTTCTGACTTACCCTGGTGGCAGCTTGATTGCCTTGTATCCAGGTTAACACACTTGTAAACAAATGGCTCAAGGGAAGAAATAATTAAAATATTTGTAAACAAAGAAGCTATTTTTGCACAAAACAAAAATAGTAAATTTTTAAAAATCCATACTGAATCATGCCCAATGTTTTAGTAAACTAAACAACTACAAAAGACTAAGTGCTAGTACATAATTTATTGGTATTTTCTTTCTCMTTTCAGAAAATAAATTGTTCTATGTTGGAAAAGACAGAAAACAAATGCGCTTGGTAATTGTTTCAGATGAAGAGAAGAAAAAGGTGCTTGAGAAATGCCATGAAAATGCTGCAGGCACTCATCACGGCATATCAAGGACACTGACTTTAGTGGAATCTAATTACTACTGGACCTCTGTAACAAATGATGTCAAACAGTGGGTATGGGCTCATAGCTATGGGGTATTATTTTAATGTATTCTTTGTTATAAACATTTTGCAATTCTTTCACAAGATTCATCTCYCTTTTGGGTGACACAAAAATACTGAAATCATGCTTTACCTAACATTTGTTTACAGAAGCTCCTGAGGGACTTAGGAACACAAATTTCATCAGGAAACAGAACAACTTAAGAGTAAAAGAACTTGTACATTTTGAACAATCTGAACTTCACCTGCTTTAACTGAGTCATGTAGGGGTTTGGAAAACCATATTCCACATGAGGGTTTCAAGCCAACATGTATAGTCAGCAAGAGATGTTTTTAAGTTAGGAGCAAGTAAATGCTGTATGTTAGAAACTAAATCATGGATAAATACACAGAATCAGATATCGTGGGTTTGACTTTGATACAACAAGCACTTTTACCACTTGATAATGAGGAAACCCGGGTTTACAATCAAATTTTAAGTGGTAGTCTTGCCAATTCAMAGTGCTTCCTATTTTTTCCTTTTACTGTTTGACCATTTACCTTGCATATTGCCATATACTATCCAATGGTGAGGAGTCACACTGCCCTTCAGTGTGCAGGGAACATTTGGTCTTTGAGAGGGATTTCTCTTGCATGGCCTCTTACATTATCTTTGTTAGGATGCAGTTTACCATCCCCAGTGTGTACACTTGGCCAGAATGGCAGCTGGCAYATACAAGGATGAAAACTGTGTCTGTGCCTTTGAATTAAATATATTTGGAAAAGAAATATCAAATCACTGCTCAGGACAGTTCCTTTTCCTCTTTYATCCAAAGATATATTGACATACTCCCTGGGAAGAATCTGAGCCCTGACCAAAACGTGTGTAAAGGCTGTCCTTTGTGGCCAAGTTATTGTTGCTGTCAGACGGTGCATCACCTGAAAATCTAAATTCTGTGTGCAACAGTAACCTGAACTGAAAGTGAATCTTTGCTTTCAGGTCAGACTTGGGCAAAGAGGTCCTGTCCTGTATTTAAAGATGGTTCGCCAATTCTGTGCATACCAAAAATGCTTATCAGCCACTCTATATACAGTAGAACTAAACTAGGGGRATGAATTGGACTTTTCCTCTTCTGATCCCAAACTGCTGTATAATTCCTTTAATATTTACATATGGTAATGGATATAAATCTAYGCTGTGGACTTGACAGAGCATAGTGCTTTCAGAATGAGGAGAGTTCAGCTACAAACTCTGGTGTGTGTCCTTCTCCTGACTCTTGCTGTTGTTTGTTTGTTTGTTTGTTTTTATCTGGAGACTAAAAAATCTAAGAGTAAAAAATAATTCTAAGAAAAAATGCTAAAATTAATCTGTTTGGTATAGCCAAGTCTGACTTGACTTACAGAGGAATAATGGGGATTTGTATTATTATCCTATTGATYGTTTTAAACCCTCACCATTACTCTTTACTGAGAGCTTCTTCCCTGGTTTCTGCATTAGGTATATGCTTGCCAGCATTGCCAAGTGGCAAAGAATACAACCATCACAACACCCAAGTCACACCCTATCAAAGCGGAGGACCCCTGGGCAGCAGTTACTATAGACCTAATAGGACCTTTCAATGCAACCAACAGAAGCCACAGGTACATCATTATTATGACAGATTTGTTCACAAAATGGACTGTTATCCTGCCACTGTGTGATACTTCAGCAGCTGAAATTGCTAAGGCAATCATAAGTGTGTTTTTCTTATATGGACCACCTCAAAAAATGCCTATTGATCAAGGGAAAGAGCTTGTTCATCAGGTAAGTGTTTACTTGGATGATTTCTTTTTTTTCAAAAAAAGTACAGTTTTGCTTGTATTACATTTTAGACCATTCTTGGAAAAAAAACCTGTAAATRCAGTACATGAATCTTTTTCTTTCCTCTAAAAATAATTAAAGTCAACATGAAAATGACAAATCAATTATTTGTACTTGTAACATTGTGTAACATTTCTCAGGGAGTTATTCACTGAATGAAGAATAAAAGCAAAATAACTTCTCAAAGGCCATAGTCCAGGCTTTGTCACTCAGTAGAACTGGCACAGGCTTTCACTCTTGAACACTTTGCTGTACTTGATCTATTCATATTACATTGGCCCATGTAATAGACAGACTGATGTCAAAAATACACTAAGATATAGTGATTCTGAAGAACTTTACACTTAATCCTCTSATAAATAGCAATGATAATGATGAAATAGCAATAGAAGAGACTATGATATGGAGGAAATTGAGTGGCAAAACTATTTAGAAACCAWCACTTGCTGGCTCCTAAGCCATACTTTCACTCTTAAATTTGGACTCTTCTGTGAGTATAGGTATATAAGACTTCATGATCTCAATAGAGGAGTGGAAAATGGTACTGAATTAGTTTACTAGAACTGTGATATAGAACAAGGAAACATTCAATAATTATGTTCTTCTTTTTTTAAAGATAAACAAAGAACTGTTTGCACGCTTTGGAATGAAACAAATAGTATTGTCTTATCCTCACACAGATGATGTAAATGAAAGAACAGGCAAGACAATCAAAGTTTTCCTAAACAAATACTGCACAGAGCATCCAAATGATTGGGATGAACATTTATCTGCTATTGCCTATGCTTTTAATTTGACTAATGCGGTATGTGAATGCTCTTCCTCTTTTGATGAGAGTTGGGATTGAAGTCCCCAGAAGTACCTGCAAAGCTATATGCTAAATGTGCTTGCTTTTTTGCTCTCGCCTAAATAGGAGCCAGATCAAAGCACCCCATATTTCCAGATGTTTAATCGTAACCCATATGTGGTTGASTCAACAAATGTGTGTGTGGAAGGGGAAGACAGTATGTTTGCCAAAATATTTGAAGCAACTAAAAAAGCCAATCAAGCACTGGAGGAAGAGAAAACCGCAGACTGTCAGGTAAATATTATATATTCAAATATATAGGCAAGAAGCCTGAACAGGCATAAGAGAGAAAGATTTGAAATTTGAATGGAAATTTGAAAATTGAATTTGAAATGTAAAGCAAAATAAACYTTTTAGAAGAGTGAGGGTTTTTTCCTCACCATGTGATCCCTGGATCCCAGTGTACATGTGCACATGTGTATGTGAAAAGAATAATAATAATAATAAAAAAAAAAGGAGTTTTTCTTCTTTTGCCAGGATGTTCAGGTTTTGCTTAAAGGTCTGTGTATCAAAGGAAGTTTAAAGCCATGGCCTGTGGAGTGTTGATTTAGAACATGAAGATAGATAAAATCAATTTCTTGAAAGCTTTTCTATTTCACATGCTATGAATTACACATAACCAATGTGCTTCTGCATGATTATTCGATATTAGAAAAATACATCGCTGCTCTTAGGAAAAGAAAATAGAATTCCTTTGTTTCTTCTTGCAGATGGTGAAAATCACTTCAGATGAACAGAAAATCAGAAACAAGATTACTGTCAAAAGGAAGCCAAAACAGTTAAATCCCCTTCGCCTTAAAGTTGGGCATGAAGTCCTCAGACAAAGAAAAAACTGGTGGAAGGATGGTCGTTTCCAGTCAGAATGGGTTGGACCTTGTATTATAGATTATATCACGGATAATGGCTGTGCAATATTAAGAGATGCCACAGGATCCAGGTTGAAAAGACCCATAAAAATGTCTCACCTTAAGCCGTACATAAGAGCATCCAGTGAAAAAGGTATGCATGTATGTACAAATATATATACACTTAAGTTTTTCTGTCACKCCTTGGTATTAGGTGAGATCATGTACTTCACCTTGTATGAACAAGTATCACTCACCAGTGTGAATTACAAGGACACAGGATAATAGTGTAATCTCATAAGGAGAGCAGCGAGCATGACTAACTTGAAACCTATGCAGAGCTAATGAGTCATATTTAAAGTCTCTTTAAAAATAGCTGCCATTAAAATTGCCTCTACTGTGTGGTTTGGCCCTATACATGCTGGCTGGTANAAAAAAAAAAAAAAAAAAAAAAAAAAAAAAAAAAAAAAAAAAAAAACATGCTAAAAGTAGAGCTAGCCTGAACTGTACTCAAAGATTGTTCTCTCTCTTCCTGGCTTGATGTAGGTGGGAGAAAAACGTTAGGATTCACCTTTCTTTTTCTTGTGCAGCGGAAACCTATTTTTTTCCCCTTAGTCTGACAAGTGCAGATGGTGCATGTTTACATCCCCCCCCTTATTTTTTTAAATGACAACAAACTACCTTCTAAAACCTTTAAATACAAAGACTGCTTCAGAGAACTGATTTTGGGAGAGTTGATTTTGAAGTGTGGTACTGAAAAGATAAATATGCTTCTCTTATTGCAGTAAATAAAATTACTATACTCAGAAGCAGGATTTCTAGAAATTCCCAAACGCTTGTAAAATCAGTTGCCACTCTTTCCCTTACATATTCTATCCCTTTTTTCAATAGTGGCAAAATTTTAATCAAAATTTTAATCATTTAAAATATTTTTAATTCAAAATGAATTWAAATTTAAAATTTAATCAATTTTAAAATCCAAAAATAGCAGCCATTTCTTTTCTACTAATGCTATTTTTAAGTAACTTCAGACGTTTAGAAAAAAATTATTAGCTCAGTGTTTGGAAGACCTCTGTCACAGGATGAACTACATCTTGGTTTAGGATCCTTGCAAAAAAAGCAGACCAATTTTCTCCTGTGAGAGGTGCGGTTAAGCTTTAGTTCTTGAAAATGTATTATTTGCACTGGAATGGTCATCTCTTCCATTATCTCTTAAAACTTGAGGAATCTGCAAAGTTAAAACTAATTTTGGAACTTAATAGGAGAAGCTGATATATTTGCCAGTTGTCAGTCTCCRTTACGGATTACACAGCCAAGACACCAATTTTACATCATTTCTTTTGGACAACACTCTTACTGTTAGACAATCACTTTCCGGTTTTCAGTTTTTTATAGAATTACAGAGCCATAAAGAGAAAGTTATGTGCATAATTTCGTGAGTGCAGATACCACCTCTAATTTCCAACTATTATGATGACTTTAGTAATGCGAATCACAGCATAAACAAGTTTAGTCCAGATATTTTTGTAGGATTAGAGTCTAATATGTTCACTAGTATCTACTGCAGAAGCTGTAAGTAAATGTACATTTTCTTCCCCTTTCCCAACAAGTGATTAAAGATTAGTTGTCTGATACAGGCAGAAAACTCAATAGATTATAAATATTTACAAAGCTTAAAATTCTAGATTGATGTTCATACATATTTAAATTGTGGAGGAAGTAAACCAAGCTTTGCTGAAGTAATTGTCAGCCTTTATCAAATGGCATAACAGAATTCAAGAAAGAAAGCATTATTTCATTTGAATAAGACAAGGAGAACCTGGCAGTGAATGACAGCTTTTTTCCTCCAGAAGGAAAGATGCATGTCTTTGTTATAAAGAACTTCTCTGTATTAGCAAGGGTAGATTTTTTTTTTTTCCTTGTCTGTCTTATTTACTGTAACGACTACTGTGGCCTAACAGTCTGTTGCCTATCCCTTTGCATAACCTGGAATGGGAAGAAAACACTTGCAGTGCTTTCTGTGAAATAAATGTGAAAAGATGCATTCTCCTTACCAAATTTAAAGCTCTTGTCAGTACTTTGCTTACACATGCGGTTTTGGAGCAGCACATCTCCTGTACATCATACTTTCAAAGTGTGTCTTGCTTTTTTGAATAAAGACAAAGCCTGAAAATGCCGTCCTCATTTTTCAGGTAGGAAAGACTGATTCGAAGGTAAGAAAGAGCTACTAGTAGCATTTTTTTTCCATAACCTAGTCTAAAAGTGAATCCTGAGTCAATGTACTGGCAGAGCTCTTGGTATAGGCATTGCAGATTCAGAATCTGGGTAAACCTGGATTGCTTGCTACCTGGCTAACTCCACAGCTAGGCAGAGGTTCCAGGACACCTTAAATCACACTTACACATTTGTCTGAAGCAGTATTTTTCTTGATTGAATGTGGGTTAGTTTAATATTAAACTCTGTGTCAGTGCTTAAATGTTTCAGGAGTGCAAACAGGCAGATTTAGGACACATCTATTGAGAAACATAGCCAGAGAAGTGCAGAATCTGCTCCCACAAAGGTACCTCTTTGAACCTATATCTCAAAGGAATTTGTAGCCCCATATATCTATATGTACATACCTGCTGAATGGCTCTTCTGATTTAACAGAATACCTCATTTTACCCTATGGTCCTCCTGTGAGCAAGAAAACAGGCCCTAACATCAACTTCCAACAGAAGAAAATTTTAACCTATCTAACAATCTAATTTGACAGGTCAGACTATTTTCATTATATTGGAACTCACTTGCAACAAATCAAACACTTCAACACCTATCAGATAGAAGAAATGCCTAGTAGTACTATACAGTAACAATCAACATTGTTGTCTCTAATTTCTAAAAAAACTGTGTTGTTGACGCATGCAGTTCATAATTTTGTTTCTTAATTTCTAAAAAATAACTGTTGCTCTGAGACTTTCTAGCAGGAGTCTGGAGTAGCTACATTTTCCTGTGTGGGGTGCACAGAATAAAAGCAGCTACATATCCATTCATTCAAGGTATTAGTTCAGAAGGTGACTGTGATAGACCTGAAACTAGTTTATTAACATTGCAAAGAAAAGCACTGCAAGCACTATTTTGTGGATGTACCAGATGTAACTGAACATTTGATGCTTAGTGAAATTAGGAAATCTACTAGAGTGCTGTCACTCAAACATTCCTGCCTTACTGAAATTGCTTTGAAAGTAAGTTAACACCTCACTAGCATTTTGTTTGTGCTTAAGCACATCGATGACTTTTACTGAACTAGAAACATCTGCTTTAAAAGGTACTTTTCTTTTACAGACAACCATTACTTCTTACAAGGTGCAATAGTTGTTGACCACGACTATATTGGCTCTTCTGAAAGATCATATAATCCATGCCAGAAAGAACCCATTATTGAAGGGGAAATAAGTGACTATGCAAGAGGTGGCACGTCTGCTGTGCAAATACCACCTTCAGCCGGCAAAGACCAAGAATCAACGGAGTGTAAACATCAGTCTGAGCTGACGAAAGATCATAGCATTGAATCAAACAACGCAAATCAAGACCAGTGGCCTTCACCTTGCTGGACACTTCAGACCAAGATAGAGGATACTTAGGCAAATAATTGCACATCATTTCAGGGCAAACAGCTTTGAATTTTTGTGGCAAACTGAAGCAGTTTTAACAGCTCCAAGTTCCTCAGACAAATTCCCTTCACTACTGTGTGTATTTAAGAATACTGCAGATGTCCAGTAGTTAGTTGRTATGGGCATTAAGAAGCAATCACCGTGTTTTAAGAAATATGGTTACAGCCTAGAAAAAGCATGTTACCACCAGGCAGTTGAATTACAGTATGTTTGCAGAACAGCAKTGTGACTCAACCTCACTGTTTATTGTCTCAGGATGCATCACACCATTTCATTCTGATGATGACCTTTTCATCCTCAGATGACTCATTCCTAACATGCACAGATATTGTGAGATGAATGTAATCTAAGCAATTTAACACAGATTTTGCCTCCAGTCTAGGAASGTAAAGAAGCTCATGTCCTCCTTTCTTTTGTTATAAATCTGTTACCTGTTCTTTCTGAGAAGCTACAAACTCTGACCTTTACAGCTTTYATTCTCTAGTTTAGCCCACAGCCTCAAGATCTCACAGAACAGTAAAGCTGTCAAAATCAAGTACAGGTAATGTTCTGCATATGAAACAGCAAGGCCTGCAGCAGCTCCCTGCTCATCAAAACTCTACTAGGGAAAGCAATTTTTGTGTCTCAAGCAAGTCAAAATCTTAAGGGTGCTCTGCATTTACTTGTGCTCTCTTCATAAGTCTGTTTTCCCTTATTGTTATTTCACAAAGCTACAACAGAGTTGGAGGATAATTCTTCTCCCACTGACTGTGCTGTAGGAAGGGTGAAGGGCTGATGTTACTTATTCTCTGAATTCCTTGACTAAGTTACTATTGGCCTGGCCCTCCTGCTAAGAGGACTGCATCTCAAAGTAAGAGCAAAATTTATCTACTGTTAAAGTCAATTGAACAGTAATTGATGAGAGCAAGAATTTTCAGTTAATCTTAAAAAGACTTAGTCCTCAAGGCTGTTTAGATATGAATTTCTATACACACATGTGTTATGGTTTGGCCTATCATAGGCCAAGCCTGTGTAAGAAAAGAGCTCAGTATTACCATTCTATTCGCAGATCCCATCCTAAAATGCCTTTGAAAAAAGTACTTAAGAAAGTATGTTGTGTCTGCCAAAAGTCTAGTCCTACGTATGCATTTTTTCCCCACTGAGACAGTGTTTCAGAAAGAATGCATCTAGCAAAGATGGTTGGCAAAGTCTCCTAACTGGTTCCTGCTATATGTCAACTCCACCAAACACAAAGATGAACAAGGTTTSTGTTATTCATTGACAAATATGCTCAAGCTTAAAAGCCCATCTTTATACAAAATGCTTTTGCCCACCCAGGCTATAGTCTCCTCTGAGGCAAGTGGTCTTTATAATGATTCTTCTAATGCAGTTGAGCAAGTAAGTGGGCTTGGTGAAATACATATTTCTTACTTAGAGGAAAAAAAAAAGACAATTTTTGTCAACAAATTCCATCAAACAACATTCTTTTAAACTATATTTAAAAYGAAAAAGACAAATAATGTATGCTTGTAAGTAGGAAATAGCTGGTAATTGTGAACAATGGTCTGTCTTACCTTGATTTTCTTCTGTAGTGAGCTGTGAGATCAGATAATAGTTTTCTCCAGGAATACTGATTTAAAGATCTTCCATTTGGGAGCTGTGGCAAGATCCACAAGCTCAGGAGGTACATGGCATGGTAATGACAGGGCATGGTAATGACCTGGCAGGTAATCTTACTACCCTAATCCTTCTTAGCAGAGGTGCCGATTCTTTGAGCCAAACCTCCTGCTCCCTATAAACCTTTAACTCTTTCATTGGGATTGCTACCCCAGGTGACATCTTCTGATAGGCTGGACTTGTTAAAACTTCTTAGTCATGACTGTCTAATAGTGTATCTTTAGCACAAACTGGCATGGCCATTTCAAGCTAAAACGTGGGTTCTTTCAGAGTCAGAGATAAAATCAGATAGAGCTTAAGGGAGCTGTCTCCAAGATGCCCTTCAGCTCTGTTAGAGCAATAAAAGACTACTGCATATGTTTTTTTTTTTTTGCAACTGATCACTTCCTTATTCACACACASTACAATGAAACTGTAATGCAGAGCAGGGTGGAGGGATGGAGAAGCTCTAACATAATATAAATGATGTGTGCTTCTTACAGCTACACTGTCAGAGAGAAAGAAACACTAAACTGACTATGGAATAGGAAAAAAATTAACAGACTGTGTAACACTAAGGCTCCTAATAATTGTGATCTACTACATTAACAGGCAAGCATTAGTACCTCTTCAGTTCACCTAAATGCACATAAAAGGTTTATATAAAAGATAATATACAGGGGATTCAAATTAATGATGCCAAAAACCACTAGGAGGAAAAGTGGAAGAAATAAAAAACAACAGTAGGTAATTTGAGAAGTTACAAGCAGCACAATGTGTTCAGGGAAGCTCACAGGAACCCCTCAAGCCCTTGCCATAGCTTGGCATTGCTCAGTGGCTGCTCATGACGGTTGGTGACAAACCTGTMTTATTCTAGTTTGTATAGGTTTGATTTATGATGGGACAACAGCAAAAGACCAMTTCTCTTAACAAAAAGTTTTGGAAATTAGAGTAGAGTTTGTGCCCCCTTGTGGTGTGTTGCTTAGAGAAGAGGTACAGCATGGAAGAAAAAGTGCAAGTTTACTTACACCTCCCAGCATAGAAATACCTTTCACCCTTTGGGTTTGCTAGAGGTATTACCTCTGCAAAAGGTATTACCTTGGGTTTGCTAAAGGTATTACCTCTCTGGTATTACCAGGTCTTAGTCAGATGAAAAGCGTGCCCCCAAAACACTTGCCTCTGGTGAAAAGCCTCTGTACAACCCCTGGGGGGAGAGGATGGGGTCAGTATGGAGTAAAAAACACAACTCTCTTATTTGGCTACTTTCTGAACTTTTGTGTAGTGCTTACCCGTTCTGTGCTAGTGTGATTTTGCGTTTCAGGTTAGGCAAACTATAATATTTTAAAGTTTCTCCCTATTTCCTCATAGAACTGAATGTTCCCTGCTGGAGGACAGTGATGAGTCATGATTTGCTTTTCACAGCAAGCAGTTAACAAATATTCTGGAAATGTCACTGTTGAGGACCAGATGAGTTTTTTCATTTACTTGTTTGGGTGCAACGTCCATATCAATGTCATCTTTTGCAGCAGAGATCATTATTTTAATGATCTAGCATCAAAACATGTTCCCACAGTAAACTTCTTAGCATTTTCAAAATGATAATGGATTTTTTTCTTTCTTGGAAATGGAGTGAARGCTTTCAATTAATTTATTAGACTAGCTAAAAATAAAACATGCAACTTCTAGAATCCCACCAGGCAGTGGAAACTCAGTAAGGCACATCAACAGCTGTCATCTGTTGGCCTAACCTGAGCACACGCTGCCTGTCTCTTATTTCAGCAGAAGGAGATGTCATTATTGTTAAAAGTCACTGAGACCAGATGCTGTTTTAAATTAAAGGGTAAAACTCATATGAACAAACAGGATTTAGCAATGTCTTCAGGGMAATGGGTATTACACTGTTCTACCCATATTAATACCCCTGCTAGCCTACTGTGGAAACTTTGATACTCAGGTCCTGCAGACATTTGGGAAGAAGAACAGTACCAAACAAGCTTTAATTTGAAAAGGAAGCCTCAACTAGAGAGGTAGCAGCAAACTAGACAGTAACTTAATTTTAAAACATTTGATTCAGCAGCTGTTAATCCTGAGAGATGCATTCCCCAGTCAGTCCTCCCTTCCTCCTGAGTACTTGTACRGAGATGCATACTACATTTGCAAGCACAGAACAGCAGACTCAGGTTGCCTAAGCTGCCTATTAATTTGTCCCACYGTAATGGGCATTACTGCAGGCCTTGAGGATAGATTCTCACTTCTTTCTTCCCACAGGGCTCCTGGCTGCAGTTGGGTGCAGCCGTGCTGCCCGTGTTGTACCACAACATGGTACAGTGAAGAAGGGGTCTGCAGGGAGCCTGCCACGTTGACGGCAGAAACAGGCACGCCATAAAAACAAGCCAGGAAGATTCAAGGTTGTAGGAAAAACATCATTCAGAGTCTACCAGGCAATGTTGCCCTGCTACAGATTTTCCTTGCAGTGCATCACAAGTCACTTGGATAAGGCCTTTCATAACTTACCAGTTGTTAATTGTAAGGGTGTTTTCTGACTGTTTGATTTGAATCTCTGAGCTTTGATCAGCAAAACTGGAGTAGTCAGAGCTGCAGCTGATGGCAGGAACTGCCTCGAACATATCATAGAATCATAGACTGGTAAGGTTGGAAGGGACCTCTGGAGATCATCTAGTCCAACCCTCAGCATAGCCCATACGGGGATTGACCCCGCGACCTTGGCATCAGCAGCATCACACTCTAACCAACTGATACGAAGTAATATTTAAGACTAAGTGGGTTCAAAAGAATAAATCAGATTTCACAAACTCAGTACTCCAAGTTAGTTGATGCTTCCGACAATTTATACTTGAAATCTCTTCATGCCTCACTTCCCTCTTCTGTACAAAGCGAATAGCACTCGTCAGTTCCCAGGCATATTGCAAAATATAAAATACTCACAACTCTACAAAACTGGCAGCATAGCATAGAAAAGGCCACAAGAAAATGAGTTCTATATATAGTGCAGAGTTTCAGCGATATATGGTAAATAATAGATGGGATACCCCATCAASTGGATAAACTGCATTTTGAATGTTCGTGCAGAGACATCTCTCACCACCAACAAATTAAAGATCTTGAAGAGTGGACTAAGTAACAACAGAACAGACTTTAGCAGATGGTTACGGTACTACACTGGTAAACTTAATCCTTTTGTTTCTTAACTTCCAGATGTTTGAATCCACAAACTTGAGGGATTTTCTACTATACAGGTACCTAAAACAGCTTGCACTTAAACCTCACTTCTGCTTCCCTGCTAGTGTGGTCACAGGGTGGCAGTGTCTCCCCGCAGGAGCTTGCTCCGCACACCAGGCACTAACTGAGTCACCCATGGAGACCATGAAAACACAGTACCTGTAGGAAATGCTGCACAATGGCTGTTTTTCCCTAAGTCTTTCTTTGGCAAACAACATTCTCAACAAACGTACTTTAATATTTTGGGACTCATTATATAGTTCTCAGCAATTTTTAGCATGTTAACTAAAAATGTCTGATCTTTATTTAGCACATTTATTTTAAGCCTGCTTATCATCCAACACAAAGTTTTTTGCATTTGACCATTTCAAAACATTTCTGATTTTGTCAGCAGGTTGGATTAGAGCAAGCAGAGAAGGAAAATTCTTTAGAAACAAAGAAGGAGGCAGAGGGAGGATGGTTATGGCCAATACCAGCAGGTTAAGAACAACCCAAAGTGTTCTCTTTCCTGATGGTAGATCTGCCAGTAGGATCTGGGAACAGCTAATTAACTGTTAGTCAGGAAGGAAGCTAGGAAGGATCTTTTAAARCTATCTTTAAAGAGGAAAGTCAGGAAGTTTTCCATGAAACAAGTTAACTTACAGTAAGGAGAGCTGCAGTGTCACAGCTATCGGAGGTGGTGGTGCAAGGCATCGGCTCTGTAAGATAAYAGGACTAATTAACAAAATGTCTTCATGTAGAGAAGTAGGGAGAAATATAATATGTCCAGGTAGATTTCATTCAGAAATAGTACATCCATCTGGCCATCAATTTTGTGATGTTGGCTGCTTGCTTCTTCAGATAGAGAAGAAATTAGTAAAAACTTCGGTGATGGTTTGGGAAACATCAAAACAGAAACTGGAACCAGATGCTAATCATGGGAGTATAAATGCATTTCTGAGAGCCCTGTTTGAAGGCTGCATGGCTGGCCCATCATTTAGGAAATTACATAAAAACAAACTGTGCATTAGRTAACTTTGCTCCATCACTGGCGATTGCTCCAGACACTGGCTATAGCGTTGCAGTGTCCTTAGCACCCTGGTACCTGCTAGTGCTCACTTAAACCTCAGTTGCTCTGAGCAAGGTCTCACATAGAGGTGCCTGGAGAAAAGACATTCCTCCAGTTTGATACGCATGGCACAGTGTCCAATGTGAGACCCAACCACCTCAAGAAAAAATGGCAATGTTGTGGGATTCAGTCCTTTTCATTGCAAATAATTGTTTCTTGAACGGAAGTTTTAGGACACACTACAGCTGAGGAAAACAATCATAAATATGGGTGGTGGGTATCAAAGCACTGTGGAAYGGACCTGAAGTGAGTGGAGAAGGGTTATGCTCTTAAATTTACATGACTGTTAAAGTACCAACTTTATCCTTTTACTGTTATGGCTAAGAGTGTGGGTTGCCTACCTCTCTTTTCTTCTTACATTCTAATTCAAACAAAAGATTTAGATTTAGTTGACAATATTTCCTATTAACARGCTTGTTTGACTGCTATCACTGACTATTTGCTAGGAACAAGAGGTTCTACTGCATCTTCAAAATGATAGCTTTGGCACAGTTCCCTAGGTTTTGTCCCCACATCTCCTGCATCTTTGAAGTTGTACAATGAAACCAGTCAGAACTTTGGTTGCAGAATGGCCTGCCTCAGGTGCAATTAAATAAYAAGAAACTCTAGTAGAAAGGAGCTAAAGAAAGCAGTAGTTCAGAAAAGGTACCTTCAAGGCCAGTAGCATTGAAATTCTAGTGCAACTCCCAGATTGCCTCCCATGCACCCTTCCTCCCACACACCTCTCCAAATGCTTGTGTAGCAAAGCCAGCTGGATGCTCCTTTTGGTTTTCCATCCACAGTGTCCAGGAGCAAGGAGTTTACAGTTTTTGCTTGGCTAAGTAGCTGTCTTTGCAGATTGAAAATCCTCTTCTATGCTGTTAGCTCCCCTCTTTTCTTCTGTCACTAATGTTTAGCTCTGCACTAAATTTTCTCAGGAATTGGAGAGCAGCTCCAAAGTCTAGAAGACCTAGATCGAGAAATAATTTCCCCATTTTTGGTTGCATCAAATAATAATTACAAGAATCCAAACAAACTGTCCAATGTGTCATAACACACTATGTCAGAACTGTGTCTTAATGTACAAATAAATACAGTTACTGTTGAGTAGCTCCGTGGTGACCCCCCCCAAACTGTATTGCTAATACACAAGTAGTATAGTTCACACACATGTATTTCAATGGCAAGGCAGAAATCCCTGCTCTGTACTGTGACCCACACTTAATCCTAACACCCTATAGCATGACAGACACAACTGACCTAAAAGTTCTGACACAAGTAAATAAAGCTTTGGCAAGCAAAAAACTGCTGCAACTTACTGTATTGATCTATAAATCTTCATTAACTACTACAGTGCACCGCTTAATTAGAAAACTCTACTTAATCAAGATGCTTCCCAAGGAATCATTTTATACGTAATGATACTTATGGCAAGGACAGCTGCTTAATTGGGACGGTAATTTCATTTAATTGGGACACCTTCAGATGACTTAGTTTCGCTTAGGCCTGCACACGTTAGAGTTCAGTTTGTTCCCCTCATGGCGTTTGGCAGCTGTCTTGGGCTGCCCTCCTACATAGCTGCTTCAGAGCGAGCTCCTGAGAACTGCCCGTCGCTGCTGACCAAGGATAGCAGCCACCTTCCTGCCACCTGGGAGACTTCCAGTACGGCAGATCGTTCAAAATGGGGAGATGCTCAATATAACAGCCACCAAAGGGAAAGATTTTTAGCTATGTTATCAGCTTAATTTTAAGCCCTATTGTAAAGGCTGRACATTTTCATTAATTTCTTCCAGCTCATAGAGGCTTGAGAGAAGATTTTTAATTAGCAATCCTTGAAAGTTAGTGTCATGACTTTTAAATCTTAAAATGGGCAATTAAATGTTTTTCTTTGGTAAAATTACTATAACTAAAATACATTTGCTCTGAATCCACCAAATAACTASCATTCAACATTTAATACGTAAATAACAATATTAGCATATAACCTGCTGAGATACAGGATGGTCTACCAGCTTATTAAAATTAGAGCTATAAGAAAAGAAAGCAGCAAATTTTCTATTGCATTATGAAGTAACTGGTAGATTATACTTTAAAATGCAGCTTTGATAAGAGTAGGAGATAAAGAACATTCAGTGCCTTCAAGCATGYGCAGGTGTTCTGCCATCCTACCCATGTGAAAATAGAGCATACGACCTTCCTCCGGAGGAACCGAAGCGCATTGCCTGCTGCTGGAAAGCAGTTGGTTGCCACTCAATCCAGTTGTCTCCCCATGGCTTCTTGCAGAGTCCAACCTCTGAATCCTAGAGAGCAGGGACCATGATTAATGCTGAATTAGTCTGTCTTAGCTTGTATTTACAATTAAACTGTGTTCAGCTCCTCCTATCATCAGCAGAGCAGTATTTTTAGTGGAAACTAGGATCAAGGAAAGGAGGAAGGAGGCAGCTGCCCTTAATCTTCATTGACCTGGTMCAGTGGAAGCAGAACAGCCAACATCACATGGACAGACCATGAGCTACTCAAATGCTAGAAACATCCATCCTCACTGATCGCGTCTGACAAAAGCCTATGATCCTACAGAGCCGATGCCCCGCACCACCACCTCCGATAGCWGTGACACTGCAGCTTTCCTTACTGTAAGTTAACTGGTCTCATGGAAAACTTCCTGTAGAGCGGCTTCCCTCTTTAAAGATAGCTTTAAAAGATCCTTCCTAGCTTCCTTCCTAACTAACAAGGCAATTAAGTCCATAACTAAAAATAACACTTGCCTTCCCCCCCCAACACACACAAATGAGACAGAAGCAGGATGTTTTCACTGCACCCCTAGGAAAAACATAAATCAGCTGGAAAGAACTTAGAATATGAGCTAATTACAAAAAAATCAGGAAACAGAATCTGTACTCCAGCATTTTAGAAAGCTATCCAGAAGATTTTGCTATTCTTGAGAAATAACAACCTGCCAAGGATTAAGTTTTGTTCCAAAGAGGGGAGTTATAAAAATCTTGCTGGTTGGAGAAGGAATCTTATCCTTTCCTCTAGTATCCCTGCCCTTCTTCCCTAAAAATCCACCCGCCAAAACCCACTGCCCACCTGCCAAAAACAAACCCCCAAACCTATTTTTCCAGCTCTCCTTTCAACACTAGCAATAGCCTGTTAAACACCTGCACTGACAACAATGAAAATCACTTCATAAAACCCTGTAGCAATTGCAGCTGTATACACCGCTCATAATACAGGCTTTAAAAGCAGATCAATCAAACTCTGCTCTTCAAACTAGACTGATAAATCATGCTGATGTCGCACCATGATCCACACATTAGATGACTCATACAGCCGYGTAATTATCTAGCAGGTCTCACGCTTACCACCCATGGAACCGGAGATTGGCAGGGTACTGAAATGAGGATTCTTGTGTGAATGAATAAGGAAGCRGGAAAAAACAGGAAAACCAGTACTACAAATCAGGTAGTATTAGATGCCTACCCTGACTGCTTTGCATATGTAATTTGACACACAGGTTTCCTCTTATCTGTGACCATGTTTTATTAAAGTAAATACCCTGCAGTTTTAATATACAAGTAAAATTTCTTTTTAAATGTTTAAGCTTGATTTTGTACACGTATGGAAATTATTAGTCTAGCTTAAAAAAAAAAACTTGTGACATAGGAAAATATCTTCCAGCTTCCATACAAAATAGCACTTTTTATCAGCTGGTAGAAGACATTAACATTTTCACTGTATTAAGCGGTCTGTGTAACTTTTACAAAAGTTGTATACAAAAACCTTAAAGTATGCAAAAATTCCAAAGTACACTCTGACAGCTAATGCTCTGCGAACACTTTATTACACAAATTACATTCAGCTTCTGAAAATAGTGTTCTAACAGTGATACCATTAAAAATAAGACATCCCAGAAACACATCAAGTCAGGAAGAAGAAAAAAATTAAATAGATACTTTTTTCTTTCCTTCAATGCAATATAATGTTAGTGATTTTAAAAAAATAGAAGAAGATTTAGCAGCTTCATTTTCTTGTGGCACTGTATTTTCTCTGTACTGCAACGGGTTAAGGACATTGAAGAGGAAAGGCACAAAAAAGAAATTGGCAACTGAAGACTTATGGGAAAAATATGTGGCTAAAGCATATAATGGGACTTATTTACAAATACAGAAAAGGTCCCAAAATTGAGATGAGAAAGTACTACTGCTCTAAATCAGTGCTACAATTAAAAGATTGTTTGCTTTATTAGGATGTTCACATAAAAACAACGGCACTGATATGAAACTTCCATACACTCCTCCACCTAAACAAAAAACAACTCAAACCAAACAAAAAAATAAAGGAACCAGTGTACAGCCCCACACAGACTAGTACAGTCTACAATTAAATACACAAAATCTTAAACGTGCTTAAGGGAAAAGGAATCTGACATTCTGGGTTGAATTGTATAATGGAAAACTCAAAGGCTGATTTCAGGATGATGAAGGTGCTGGTGGGGGTGGAGGTGCTGAATACTCTTCCTCTGAATCTGTGCCATCATCATCATCATCTTTTTCTTGATCACTTCCTTCAGTGCTGAGCCGGTCAAACCCTTTTCTGCTGTAGCCTTTGTGACTTGCAAAGAAGTTACCAAGGTTAAGGCCACCACCACCTTTCCCTGTGGAAAGGATACACTTGTCATAAGCTTGGTCTTGC
This sequence comes from Rhea americana, assembly GCF_003343005.1. NCBI lineage: Eukaryota > Metazoa > Chordata > Aves > Rheiformes > Rheidae > Rhea > Rhea americana. The sequence continues at coordinate 1,118,053 of NW_028185495.1, read as the reverse complement.
TGCACAGGAAGGAAAAAAAATGCATTAATTCAGCACTATAGTGGAGATTATTCTAAGTGTCCCACAAACCGTTTTAAAAGGCCAGCGTATGAGCCACAAATTCACCCTGGAGGACGGAAATTCACCTTTGAAGTACAAGTTTCAGAGGATTTTTTTTCAGCATCCATGATTTGATCAAAAGCCTTTGCCCAGGCTGTTTGTATTCCCACCAGTTTACCTGTATTCAGTTTGCCCATAATGCCAAAGTTTTTCATTTCATTAACCAGACYCACAGATAATGTAACAGCTATTGGTCTCTCACCAGCAGGGACACATCCTCTTTGGTGGGCAGATGTCGATGAACAAAAGGCAGARTTAAAGACACTTCCTCATGAAGTATCTGAGGTTTGCCCTCTCTCCTTGCTCGGAGAAGGTTTTATTCCCGGATCTCAAATCTCTTATTCRAGTAGAGCCAAATACAGAAACAAACTCCAGATACTGGATTCTTAAAAGGCCTTGAATGTTGCTTACCTCTAAGTCTGCCTAAAATTCTACCTGAGCTTGAATCAAGTTTGTGTTCCGCATCAGCTGAAAAATAAGGGAGATTAAGAATAAGTTTAAAATCATTAACTGTATTTTCTGATACAAAACACAGACACACAAATCAGCAGTTCTAAAAAAATAAAATTGTTACTTTCCAGCTTCTCTGCTAAGGTGTAATTATGATTCCTAACAAAAAAAATTGTACTATGAATGTTCAAGTTTATGCTGCTTCAGCCATTGAGAAGATTCACATGTAAGTTATTTCTGAGAATGTCACTTTTTCAACCGTTCACATATGTTACTATGAAGACTTTATGGGGAGAACAAGAACCTTGTCACTTATCGTGGACAACTACTTTCCAGCACACTGCAAAACAGAGCTTGACATTTGAAAACTGCAGTTATCCTTCTGAGAACACCACCCACCCCCCAAACATACCGCAAAAAAAAAAAGAAACACAAGCAAAAAAACTCCAACCAACCAAAACCAAAAACCAGACAAAGTTTCCCCCATCTTGGTAACTCCTCCCATGCTTCATCTGAAGGAAAATAAAATGCCATGACCAAACTATCTTTTTCTATATTCAGTTTCCATTGGTCTGTGCAAGGAGTTTACTTTTACCAATGTAACTATATTATGCTCTTTCACACAGAAAGTTCAGGCACTGCATGAATCAAAGCGGAATGCAAAGATGCTATTTTAGACCCTAACTATGAGTTACAGTACTGCAATAGTTCAGAGTGTTAGCATATTTGATGCTAAACATGTTTAAACATGAAGAAGCAGGAAACTACAATTAAACCTTCAGATAAAACACATCAAGTTCAGTTACACAATAAYATTAAGGTTGAATTACCTGCTCTTTTATATTATGTCCCAGCCTATGATATTGATGAAACTATGTTATTTGTGTATTCCACATCCATTTTCTTCCCTTCTTGAGAATACCTGATAAAGCTAGTTATGCCATACAGAACAACAAGTGCAATGACCAAAGTCCTACCACAGTCTACCAATTTCTCAAAAAGTGTATTATTGTATTATGATATGAACTAAGGACAACTTTACATACTTAGCACTGTTACTCTTAACTAAAGCTGTCACAGCAATGGATGTATGCACATAACGGAAACATGCTTGACTCACAAAATGCACAASATAATAGTGAACAATCATTTACATTCCTTCAGAAATTTTAACAGTTCATCTTTCGTTTATACCTTGAATAGTACCCAATCAGTACGGTTCGTTGCTCTTCATGATTTAAAGATCACAAAGTAAAAAATCAGACTATGCTCTGAGTGTTAAAATGAATGCTTTAGACAATAATATGGCTATACTGTAGTTGTTACCAAGATACTCATTATTTTTACCAATTAAAGGAAAATATAGGTACAAGTTCTGAAAAGGTGGTGGCTTGAGGTACAGTGATAAAGGCACACAGGAATGCAGTTGCTTTATGCATGCTGAGTCTTAATTTGCATGCAGTGCCACAGTTACTGCATCGCAGGGTAAACAGACCATAGGCCTCTCTCTCTCCATACCTTTGTCCCTTAGTGCTCAGTGATGTATAGAACTGGAATAATAAACTCTCTAGAGTTACTCATGCTTACCTCCATACACTGTTGTCTTCCTCCACCGAATAAATAATAAAATTGCCAGCAGGACGAGGACAGGGATAATTAGAAGAGTCGTAATAAGAACAAAGGAAACTCCAGTGCTGGCTTGTCGGATCAAATGCTGTTTTTCCTCCTTTTTTAGAGGCTCTGTTGATTCTGGGTTGTTTTTCAGTCTGGTTTTTATAATTGTTTCTGATAAAAAAAGAAAAAAATTCAATAAGCAACCCTTATGCATCAAGCAACACAGAGCACGGCATTAAAGAAAAGGACATGCCAGGATAACATGAATAACAAGGAAACAAAAGACAAACATTTAAGGAGACAGTTTTAATTCTTGCTGACGTTATCCCCAAAGTAAGGCAGAGAGTCTGAATGATACCACTTCCTAGCAAAGATGCCCTTTCCTCTCCTCTAATGAGGAGCTATCATTTAAAATATGGGCAAATCCCAAGGGAAAAAAAATCATTTTTGCAAATAGGTGTATGATTTAATATCCATTAAATATCCCCTTTCGATAATACTGCCACAAGAAATATAAAAATCCAGTATGTTGTATTATCACAAACAAAAAGGCATTTATAGTTCTTTCAAATCGATTTGTGACCTTCAGAACTACTATATCTCACGAAAGAACTTCGGCTCTTGAAGTCCTAAGAGTTTTTGAAAACTGCATCCAGTGATTCCTGACTATGTTAACTCCTGTACCCTAGGCAGTTTCAAAGATGGCTATTTACAAATTTTTTCCAATGTTATATGAATAATGCAATAGTACCATATGAGAAGTGTCAGGTAGCATGGTATATTTGAGCTAAAGAAAGCTCAAATGCATTAATCTATCCCCAGATTTCTCATACCATTGATGCTGTAATACTTCTCTTCCGAGTGCTTCAGGAAGACTGATGTACCAATAGAGATGAAATACAAGCATAATATTTTTGGTAGTAAGATTTTCACTGTTTTATACTGTCAGTCTACATTATCCTACTATATGTTTGCATTTGGCAATTTAGATCTCTTTATATTATTTCTCTGAGTCTACATGCCTTAAGCAAACCACAGAAGCTCTGAATTTGAAGAAAAACAGTTAAAAACAATTTAACATTTTAAAGGCCTCTCTATAGCCAAGTACTGCTTTTCTGAAAGGGAAATGAACATTTCCTCTTCCACGTCAGAGACCTATGAGACAGAAGATTAATGGTTTAAAATAATTACTTTTCATCTTCCTGAGTTATTATCTTACCCCTTTCAGCCTTATCTATACATACTTCTTTATCTCCTTTGATTAAGTCCCAACACGATTTTTGTTCTTTTTCATTTTCATGCAGATAAATTGGAAAAAGAAAGTAGTAAGTCTCGGGAAATAATCGGAATATAAATTTGTTTTGTTTTTTTTCCGCTGTGCAGTGTAACTGGCAAGACTGTGCGCTGAAAGACCATGCAGAGAGATGAACCAATTGCTGTTTCACATAAGCTTGGGGAGGGAGGAAGGAAGAGAAACAGCACTGGGGAGTAACTATCATTGTCACATTTCAGAATTATTTCTGCATCTAAGGGAGCTGACACAGATACCAATCTGGACACACCAGATGGCGATACGGAAATAATGCACTGGTTAAACTTTCATTCTAGTGTCTGTGAAGCACTTGTCATCAATGGAAATTAAATGTTTGAATTGGCTGTAAAATAAGTGCCTACCAGGTAACAGTGCAACAAGATGCCTTCTCTTGCTTCCTATGCTCATTTTATTTATAGTAACTGCATAAAACGATGGTGACGAACAGAAACTACAGTCAAACTAGTCAGCATTTTTCTCTCCAACAGTCCTTAGCACAAGCAGTCATAGTATGTAAAAACAGTGGTTCCATCACTTCCATTATGTATCATACTAACCTTTTACTTCCTGTACCTCAATACCAGCTTTTTTAACTGACCGATGTTCCATTTCTGTAAAACACAATTGTTCTTCAGGACAACTGACATTTCAGAAAAACTCAATGACATTTTCCTGCTAGCTTTCTCAAATGCACCTTACAATCCTACAGCAAACAGTCAAGTTAGCATCTGAACTTCACCAAGGAGAATCAATATAAACTATTCAATAGCTCAGAATCTCACTGAAAAAAGAAAAAAGGCTTGATTCACGATGGCCGTTTGCAATAATAATTAATTCTCATGCTATAGAGTGGTTTTACAGGCACATGTAAAGGCTCAGGGAGTCCCATAAAAATAACATTGTTAATTGTAATCAGAATCATGACAGATTAAAGACCAGCTGAATAAGGACTACTTAGCTACTGCAGCTTTATACTGCAGTATATGTTAAAAAAGAAGGTAATACACAAGACTTCTCATCTAACCTGTAAGTGGTGAGTGAATCCAGTATTTTGGGGTTCTCATATGCCTTTGCATAAGAGCCTAGAAGTGTTCTTATTCACATTACTATATGCAGAAACAGCCATATCCAGACTGACTTACAGTTTATCTGGTCCAATGTGCTTTTATCAATAGTGGCTGATACCAGATGCCTCAAAGCAAAATCCATGAATTATAAACAGACAAATATGGAATAACTGGCTTAGCCAGAAGTTCATTTATAACAGCAGACTGTTCAGCCGGTTGACTAACGCTCTGAAGCCTGAGGCTTTGTATCTCTCATATGTTCCCTCCCCACCTCCCCCAGCCTATACAACTTAGCAGTGGATTATATTGTTATTCCTATGAAAGGTCTAATCCCTCTCTGAATCCTACCACACTGATATCTGACTAATCAGGTTCTTCTCCCCGAAGTCAGGCTGCCTGGTTTGGAGGTTACTAGATTAAACTGGGAAGTATTTCCAATTAATGGGAACAGGACTTCAAATTATAGTGGATTCATTACCATTTCTAATGGTAAATATTCCCAATGAGATGAAGATCTATTTATGTTGACTTGTGTCTTTATTTCAGCCTCTGAGAGTTTCCTGTACTACAACCCTTAAAGGAAGCAGTGGACTTGTCATCAAATGATATATGAAAAAACTAAAAAGCTAGAGTCATGCTTTTGTTTAAATATGTACTAACAACAGAAGAGATACTGTGGAACAAACGCATTTTGATTCCTCCTTCTGTGACAGATCAGCTTGTTTACCTAGGACTCTTCTTAATAGAGCACACAGTACTATAAAGAATGGTCTTTTAAAGAAAATAGCTATAACATGCAACTTATGGCAGAATTCCCAGTATACTAAAATTATCATTAGGCCACCCGGTTCTTTACAGCATTTACTTAACTGAAGCTATAAAATGTGAAGTTGTGACACTTAAGAGCAAGAAAAAACATACTTTCTGTGGATGTGAACTTCCATACTGCTCTGGCATGAACATCTCCAACAAATACTGTTTTATCTTCTGAAGCAACAACATCATGTGGCATCTCAAAAGTCTGTAAAGATAAACAGTCACAGATTACTGTTAAGAGTCTAAACATTCAAAATCAGATTGAAAATAGAAAGTCCTGCTTATCCCTGAAGTTCAGATTGGTCCTTAGACTGGAAATCATAGGAGATCCTGGTGTGAATGCCTAAYATGAGCAAAGGGAGAGGAATTTCGTATCTAGTGTATGTACTTGCCTTCTCTAGGAACAATAACATGCAGATTATTAGGTATATTCATGCTGAACAACTTTATTTATATTCTTGCAATCAATTTCAGCCTTTGAAATATTCTATTTAATTTGGTAAATACTTTTTTGGTAGTTACAAATGGCTATACCCACTGTAAAATGTCATTTTAAAACTTAAGCAAAGAAAGCAACCTTAACGTTCTTATGCATTAATTTTCCAGAGGTAGCATATAAATATGCCATCAAGATAGCAGCTGTAAACATTGCAGCTTACATTGCAACTGTACTAGATCACTTATTTGCTATTAACTCTAGCAAAAGTCTTAGCTGTTCCTTTTTCCAAGGCAGCATGTTGGCATTCAATGGCAATGTATCATTGCTTACAGATGTTTCACATGGAGTAGGTGAACAGAGGATCCTATTCTGCAAGCTATGATTTTAATGGATAAAATCTGATAATTTGCTAAAGACAATATATTAGACTTTAAGGCATATAATACACAACAAACCAGGAGAAATATCAGAAACAAGTAATTTTTATTAAAATCAGTAACTTAAAGCATTATAGCCTCTTAGTCATAACCACAAAAGCTACAGACAAGTTTGTGACACAGGCTGGAGAGAAGAAGCTAAAATAAGAGGTGGGAAAACAAAGGATATTCAAGATACTAATAAATCATCTAGTCTTTAGTTTTTGCAGACTGGGCTCTTCTGCTTGGCTTTATACTTCATTTCTTGCTCTGAACCTTGCTATCTACAACTAATTAAATGAGGAGCTTCCATGAGAAGTAATAAACTACTGTTTGCTGAGTAAATTCCAAGGTAACTACAATTGTGCTGCAATTTAAAATTAGTTTACTGAAGAACTCAAAAATATCTGCCTTTATTCTGAAGAAATGTCTCTTCCCAACTACTGCTGCTGCTCCCAGAGTAAAAAGGTCCAAGCGAAGGAGAGTTTCACTTTCTTAGCACCAAAAAAACAAGAAACCTGGAATAAGAAACCAACCCGTGAAAGCGGTGCCTTTATAGAAGCATGCGTTGTTCTGGCCTGAATACCTTTTCTGAAGATCTTCTGTATTAGTCTAGACGTAGGAATTAGTAGATTCTTCCCTAAATCAATCCTTCTATCACTTCCAGGTACTTTTTTTTTTTTTTTTTTTTTTTTTTTTTTTTTTTTTTTTTTTTNTTAAAACAGATGACTGAGGGATGCTCTGACTTGCAACAGCAGACCTTAACAAGAAACTAGCTCTAGACCGAGTTGAGTAGGGCTGTCAAATTAAGAATTTTTCCTGCTAATAAACAAACTGGGAGCCTAAATAGGGTGAACTAACTTGTCCTTGGAAGCTGTAATACATGCTCTACTTCAGATCTCAGAACTGTCAGTTACTGAACACCCCTCCAGTATACCCGCCACAATAAATAAATAAATAAATAAATAAATAAATAAAATCTATAGGTGAGAAGTTCTTCATAGACCAAATGGGATGTAAGTGATACAGCAGTGCAGACAATAAATACTAACTGTAAGTTCAGTGTAGCCATCCTTTCAAAACATTAATAAATGAGAAAGCATGACTGTTTCAAATTTTCAAAATTTTTCTCATGGAACTTTTCCCAGATGAAAGAAAATAATTGAGTATTTTACTTGTGTATATATTGTTTTGTAAGAATATGAAAAAATAAGATGTTTGAACATGAAGTGTTGAACATGAATCTCTGAAGATATTCCTGAGTTCAGGAGTGATACTACATCACCTTACAAAGGCTGCCCACTTGATTTACTTTACATACTCAGAACTCAAGCTTATAAGAATTTTTCCTAGAAATATCTGTAACTATGCACAAATACTTAAGAATATCTAACCCCCACCAATTCTGAAAACGTTAACAAATATTTTGGCAATTATAAATGAACTCTCTGCTGAAAAACAGCAGAGATAAACCTTTAGAAGACCTATTATGTATAAATGCTACATAATTTATAAATGTAATTTATACTTACTTTTGCACAATGCTTTGTGAAAGTAGTTTAGCCTTAACTTCCACACTAACATTCTGCAAAGAAAGGATGTGGCTACAATGGTCAATTTTATTTCTGCTCAGGAATATACTCCTTTTTGTTTTTTTGACATCCTACTACCATCTAAACATAAGAATTCCAGGTCTTCATCCTTCTCTTAAATTAGCTTTTAAGGACTGTCTGCCAACAATAAAAAAGACTTATCCTGGCAGAAGGAATGTCTTGAGAGTGGTGTAATTTTCAAACATGTAGCACATGTAGAACAAAGTCCTAAGTTCAAGGGTCATTATGAAGTTTATATTACAGAGAGTTGCTTTTGCATACCATACAATACATTATGAAACATCTCATTTCCTTACATGTCTTTAAAAAAGTGGAATAGGACGTTACCAACATTAACTATATGCACCAGGCAGTCTACGCAATACTCTACCTTTCTAACAGGACTGAAAGTATCAATTATTTCTCCGGTAGAAAAGTTCATCACAAATCCCTGCACTGGTTCCGTCTCTCCAGGATAAGGCATTCCATTAACTGCAAAGAGGAGACCACCTGCAACAACAGTCACATATACTTTAACAACCCATACCTTGCAAACTACAGTTGAGATCAGCTCTAACAGCACAGATGAAAGCAGCTGTCTCTGAGAAAGACAGCAAGCACACAAGACGTAACTCAGTAGAAAACCTAAGCACAGAAGGAATGTCATGGGTCCTTGAGAAATGGAAAGCTTGCCAAAATGAGAAGAATAAGGAAGACAGTGTTTTACAATTTGTTCAAATAGAAACAGGAATGTAAAAGGATTAACAACAACAGAATCTGAAGATCACGTGGCTGAGGATGTTTGAGCTAATAATTATTAAGTTCTTTAAATGCATAAAAAGCAAAAAGTCCACGAGGGAATCAGTGGGACCACAAGAAAAAGGTGCAAAAGGGGCACTCAGGCATGAAGAGGCCACAACAGAGAAGCTCAATCCTTTTTTTTTTTTTTTTTTTTTTTTTTTTTTTTTAATTGCTGAAGATGTTGGGGAGATTCCGTCACTCAGTTTTTTAGTAGCAGAGAAGATGCACCTCTAAGAAGAGGCAGGGAGATACTTCCTAGCGTCCCCCTAATAAAGTGGTGTCAGCGCTTGGAGAGGAATGGACCACAAACTGCAGCCAGGCTCACACACTCTCCCCAAACCCCATGTCTTGCTGCCTCTGTCAGACARGGCACTGGGCTACAGATATCTAAAGTCTGACCCAGTATGGCATTTCTTAATTTCTTGGCAGATGCAACAGAGATAATCCTGATATTAAACTAGGTATCAACTACATAGTGAGGAGCCTGACATTCCTCAGTCATAGCCTARTTCTTGAAATGTACTCCATCGTAATATTAAATGTCTAACCTAATAACTTAATACAGTAGTTCTTAATGTGGTTTTGATAGTAAAAAAAACACAACTTTTTAAAGCTACTTGCTTTCAGATTTTTTCTTTGCAGAAGCTCAATACTTTCCTTGATGGTTTAGAAGCCTTTTATTTTGCTCTCTCTAATGGAGCTTGAAATGAGTATTTTAAAACGTTATTATTAACTAATTATTTGACTGTGCAATCACTAAYAAGCAAAATGTATCATCTCCTTGTTGACATCATATTTATGGAGTCTAATTAATCATTTCTCAGGAGTAGATGCCATACGCTAAGCTTTTTTTCTTTTCCTCCTTCCAAAAATAAGATAGTTCTAAGATTTTCCATTACATCAGCACACCTCTGAAAGAGAATAAATATCTTGCGTTAGATACACAACAGTACTCTTAATGGAATAACACTGTACATTATGATATACTGTCATTAAACAAATACTAGAAAACCAAAGAACAGGAAAAGCAATTACCTGGAACATATGAAACAGCAAACAACTCTCTTCCAAATGATTTGTGCTTGATCTCTCTTACGAACTCCCCAGTCTCCAGTCTGAAGCACTGGATTCGACCATTYTCCCTGTCTGCAACACACAGCTCACTAAAGCTGGGGATCAGGGCTAAGCTGTGAGGAATACGGAACTGCCCAGGTCTGGCTCCGTCTAAAGAAGTCTCTGCACAAAACACGCAGATTTGTGTTAAGGTTCACACTGAAGCTATCACCTCTGACTAGGAATAACAATATTACACTCAACACAACGTAACTGCAGGAAAACAATAAACTTGCTTGGCTTGCTTTTTGGCCCTTAACAGTTTTATTTATTTAAGTAAACTATGGTACTCTTTCATGTTGTCTTTGTAAAATCTGAAATTATGAATTAGTTATTTCTCTACAAATACTTGGAATAGATATGCACTATGTCTATCTGTATAACCAGAATTGAGAGAATTTGAATGTAGAGACAAGGCCAAAACTCAGCCAGGTCCTTGAAGATATTACTGTAATAGATATAAATAAGAGTAATAATAATATCAACAATCTCATGGCTCACGGTAACACGAGTTCACGACAGCAGCAGTGACAGTTAAGTACCAAAAGCTCTAACTGTACCTTCTCCCCACTGCTTGATGTACAATCCCTTTGGAGAAAACTGAGCAATTCGACTGTTACAGTAGCCATCAGATACGTAAATACTGCCAGTGGTCGGATCCACAGCCACATCAGTTGGCTGACAGAAGTGATTTTTGTCACTGCCCGGTTGCAGAGCTGTTCCCAAGATCAGTAAYGGTTCTGCAGCATCTGCTCCCAATTTGAAAACCTTTTTTAGTCAACGGGAAAAGACAAGAGGTTTCAGTTGTAGAAGATGATATTCAACAGGGATGACTCTTTATGGAAAAAATATTATTTTGTATAAAATAAATTTATATACGCAACATGACCTTAATATATTAGACTATGAAATCTACTATCTGCTTTAAAATAGCACAAATTCTGGGAAATTTCTGCATAAAATAAAAATTTCCTGTGATTACTGTAAGTGGCTCAGCTTCACATTGACGGTATGAGAACACAGGAATTGCCAAGAATTGTAGCAGAATAATCTGTTCTTTTACAGAGCTGACATTGTTTAAAAGAGCAACTTTACTGACCTATGTCCACGTTACAAATTACTCCACACACCTATATCTCACTAGAGCCACGAGGGTCTGTTTCTTCAGGCAAATTCTTAATGGGTATCTTAACAGCATGAGCTAAATAACTGATATCAACTCTCTAGGAAAATATAAAAATTATCTCTGGCATAAGTTTTAAGGAAGCTTCAAAAACATACCTGATGGAGAGCTACATCTGTGACCCAGTAGTTACCATTTTTGTCTATACTCAAACCATGTGGTAAATAAAATCTGCAAACACAAATATAGAGGGATCAAATTACAAACATGTTTCAGGAAGAAAGATCTAAAGGTAAGGTTTTCAAGATTTCAGCTTTTAATGTACAGATCATCAAGTGCTATACATGCTAGCAACAGGTAGCATTTAATGAAGACCTCTCAATAAAACAGAATTTTCTCAATGGGAACCTCATCTCTGGAACTCCCTCTCTCTCCGGTGAGGTCACTGGGGCTACTATTTGGTATCTTTAAGGACAACGTACAACACTCATCAGCTGTTTCTGTTAATCTGGCTAGCAGATGAAATTATAGGAATTGCTGGAAAGCAGAGGTGGTGAGGATGCCAAATGAGTGAGTTAGTGTCTTGTTATTTATTTATTTATTTTTAACTGATTAAACTCAGTTTGGGGACTTTTTGGGGTAAAAAAACACAAACAAAAATTCTATATAAGTATATAGAAGTTCTACTAGTAACAGCAAAAATAACTTACAGATTTTTGCCCGTGGAATGAAGCAGTTGAGCATTACTTGGGTTCAGCACCAGAATGGTGTTCTGTTCAATTGGTCCAAGTCCTCGTTGTTGATAAACAAATTTGCTGTCAAAAGAGCTACACAAAAATATTGGAATATAAAGCAAGGGTTAGCATCTTCCTCTGGTGAACAACACGCACACCACTTCGACTTGAGTTTTGTAGACTAACTCCAGTATGTGCATTTTTTTTTAAATAAACCTTATTATACTTTCGGGTGATCATGTAAGAGTTCTACCATTGGATGTCAAATCTTCCTACTGAGGTTATGACTTGTGAAGTAAAGTAGCACCAAATCAACACAACAACAAACAACAATTAACATAAACCTACGTTTTCTCTTATTAAAGCAATTAAACAAAGAATCCTTGAATCCATGAAACAACATGGCCTAATTAAAAACACATATAATCATCAGGCATAACTATCAATATGAATTGGTATACTTAGTATTATCTGAGATTTTGGGTTTGTTGCTTCCTTGTCTTTTCTTAAAAAAAAAAAAAGTTCAGTATTTTGCCAGAGCTTCCTACAGTGACATTAAGGTCCTAAGGTTCTTATTCTTTTCAGAATACACTTGGGCGAGACTACAGGATGAGTATTTCTTTCCCCTACAACTACACACACAATTTAAAACGTATGTAAAAGATATCAAAAAACAATATTTAGTTAAACACTTCAGCATTTATTTCAAAAGCTGAGTCAAGTTTTCTTAACTTTCCAGAAGACATTTACCTGATATAAAATTATCATATACCTAAAAAAAGAATAATAATAATAATAAAAAAATCAATCTCTATCCTACTAAAATGTTGGCTATTATTCTAACCTCTTGAAATATGCATTCAGCATTCAGTAAAAATAAATACTGCACATGTAAACACATTTTGAACAAAATTTAAGTCTAAACATTAGAAAACAGTATTTCATTGTGGACTGAGATGCCTGAGTACATGACATGCTCCCCCTAATTGCTCCTCCCTCAATTTTGAAACCCTTTTCTTAATCCCCTAAGAGAAATCCAACTACGATTGATGTAAATTGATAAACAAGAATATATTTGTTGTAATAGCAAAGGCTACAAATAAAGCTTTTAAAACTTTACATCGTACACTCCTAGCAGCCTAACTTCTCCATAACATTAAATATTCATGTGCTGAGAATTTTCAATGTGGAAAAGCAATTCTGGCTTCATATATAACCAGCAAAATATATGAAGTGTTTAAGTTCCTGCACAGACTACAATTAAAAAGCAACGCTTAATTGCCTGACATTACCATTATGCACAGTAACTATCTGCTACTTGCTTAATTTCTGATTGAAATCGATAAATCCTTTTTACTATGAATGGTTATGCACAAGGTGATAGCTAAACACTCTGCTAAGCCCTCCTAAAAACTGTTTGTCATAATCCTATCAGGAGATGCAGGGTAAATAGTGCTGGCTCACTAGTGATGTTAATTTGCTTATTTGGCCACGATTCTGCAGCTGTTTCACTCTTTATCATTACCGAGACTAATTGCCTATGACAAGCTCTCTTGGCTTTGAATAGATTTATTAAAAAAATACATTTCCCTCTCCCACAAAATTCCATGCTCGGTTTCAGTAAATGACAGGGATCCAGGCGTCTAATACTCTTAAGGACTTACTCTAGGAGTGGATGGCCACAACTGGAGAACCAGCACTGGACAGACTACGCTAATGTTCGGCAGCAGTACGGAATTTCCTAAGATGCTAATGCTGCAATTTTGTGTACGCTTGCAAAGAACTAGATCGGGGGCTAAGAATTTTCTTCCAATTCATGGATAATTTTCTGCTTTCCACAGCAGCATGACAGATACTTTTGCACACCTGATTTATCTTTGCTTAAGTATTTCAGTCTATGCTACATTTATGGAATCATTTAAGAGAAAACTGAGAGTAAATTCATCGTTTTAGCCTCAAGTTCTGTGCAAGCTACATGTTATTATTAATCAGCACAGCTAATCGCCRAACTGAATCTTACTGACTGGTAGGTACTGTACAAAAACCTCAGAAAACAGGACTGTATCTCTTTGGAGAAGTAACTAGCTAAACAGCTTAAAAACTTTGTCATCTTCCCCTGTTACGATTTTAGTTCTTAACAACAGTCCTGCCCATGTTTGAAGCATTCTCTGTTAACCACTACCTACCTTCTCTGGGAGCTGAGCGCTTTCGGTCTAAATACAAGACAACGTGGTACTTTGAGCAAAGGAAGCCTACTGAGTTTTGAATGCAGTTATGGAGAGGTCTTTCAGACACCTCCCCGTGAAGCCTCCTTGCTGAGGAGCAGCATGCTTCTCTCCTACCTAGGGCCTGAGACCAATTCCCAATGTAATCAATGTTCCTCTGTCTCAACTGATAAAGGAGGACACAAACTATGCTGACTACTGCTAGTTTAAAGTAGTAAATTTAAGCTGAACGGCTCACTGTTACGTGCCATATTGTTCTGCTCTCAGCATGATTTGCTAAAAGGTTTGGCAGTTTGGAATCACAGCACATCTAAAATAAGCTGCATATGTTCCTACTGCTCATTTCAAACCTCAGTATATTTCCCTTGTTATTTTTCTACCTTCTCAGCTGGTGGCTTACCACAATACAAAGCATTTATGGGCTACATATTAAATTTAGACAGACCACCTGATCTCATAATCCTGGAAAGCACAACTCTGAGCTCTATTCTTGATTGATATCCATYGTGTTGTGGTACTGGGCTCAGCCTAAATTATCCTGTCTAGCCATTGCTTGTTAAGAATGCAATAGCAGACTTCTAAGAATGCAGTTTATATTCTTTATTATGTCTTTTATAGATTGCATAAATAACATACATTTTTCATCAGAAAATCCAGAACTTTCAACTAATTCATTGCTCAACTGGCTGAATAGTTCATATTTTTCCATTCTGAATAGCATGCACTGCATAGAGCATAAAAGACTGTTCTGTAAGTGAGGAGACTATGAGGTAAAGAGACATGACTCATTTAAAAAGGAAATCTATTTTTCGTTAAAAATCATTCACAAGAGAAATGATTAAACCATTGAAAAGCTACTATTATATTATAGGCCTGACATTGTGTAACTGTTTTTGCGTTCTACAGCAGACTAAATTTGCATTATAAAACAGCACAGACCATTCACCCAGCTGCATTTAGTTGAATAAGGATCCAGCTTTTATAGCACGTATTAATAATGCATTTGCAACATTTCTGCAGTGTCTAATAGCACAGATAATTTGTTTACTTATTTCTATACTATGTTGGTGAAAAATTCTGGGCCTTGGGGCTAGATTCATCATATTTATGATTTGCTAAGGAATATTATATACTCAATTAATTGTGTATTTGCAAGCTAATAATAAACATTAACTTACAAGGTTGATATCTTCCTATTCCTCCCCCAACCAAACACAATAATCACCCCTAAAATAACCATTTCTTATTCCTTTTTACTGAAAAATACAAACAGATATACTCCCTCCTTTTCAGCATAGCCTATGAAAAGGTCTCTAGCCTATTTCATACACTCATGTCATAGCTGAAAATAGAAAGGGAAGGCTTGCTGACTGAGCACACACARGGATGCATCATCTTGGTGCCACGAGATCTGGAAGATGAGCAACACAGCTTAAGTACAGTCATGTTTACCAAATATATTGTTTTAAAGTTGTAATATTCTAAAATTTCTGTAGGCCGTTTATATAGCCTATCTGATCTAAGAGTTCTTCCCTCTTCCCAGCTCCAGTTTTCCCATATATTTATCAACTGTGCTACACAAGGGGTAAGGGAAGAAGGTAAGACTCGTGCAATGAAACCTSTCCGAGAAGAATCAGGGTTTCACAAATAAATATCCTTATGGAAGGCACATTCAGATAACAACAGTCCCTTCTCCATCTTGGTTACATATCTGAATCTGAATGTTCCAGATCATATTTACAAGGTCAGACAGTTTCACTTTCTTCCAACTTCAATCACTGCATCATGGCAAATATGAGAAACTTCAACACAGAGTAGATGTACAGGTTAATGTGTTAAATCCACCCATACGGTTATAGTAAAACAACAATAACATTTCAGACGGTACTCAGAATAACTAATAATTGAGAAAAGCAGCTTCTTAAACACATCATGCTTTCGTTTAGATAAAATTGCTTTTTTGATCTTGCTTTCTCTAGCTGACTGCTTTACCCAAAGCAAGTCTCYTCACTCTGCCTGCTTCCTTCCCACTTCCCATAGTTTCAGCTGTACATCTTACATGGGGTCAGCATGAATTACATACAGCAGAAATAATTTACGAATAAATGTACACCAACTATTCAGAAGGTTTGGAGGGGGAAAAGGGGTTRTTTTTAAACTCTGTAGGCTCTCCATACACTGCTTGGTCTCAGATTCCAGTTCTGTGTTCTGGGCTGTGTACCTCTATTGCCAGACTCCCAAAATACACACTTTAAAAGTGAGCAATGAACACAACTGCCAGTCTATTTTGAAACATTTTTGATTCAATTCTTTCTTCAATAACAAAGAACAGCATTTATGTTCATGCGTAGGAGGATGAGAAGAACCAAATCAATATCAGTTTTTACCTGAAGTCTGAGTAATACAAGTTGCAATATGCGTCATCCTTTCAAAATCGTACAGTCTATATTTGTACACACTTGAGCTGGAGAGATTGCTGATATAATGYACAAGAGACGTAAATGACTGCCTTATCTCCTCCATTATGCTGTTCATCAACGCCCCTTCCCCCCAAAACCCCAAACAAAAATAGTTGCCATAAAACAGTACTCTAAGCATCACTTGTCATTATAAATTTGAGAAAACTGCCCTATTTTTCAGAAGTTATTTTATGAATTAAATGAATTAAAATAAAAAAGATTAAGTAGATAAGTAAGATAAAAAAGCACATTTAAGAAGGAGATCCTATAATACTATATTATAAACTAAGATTATTCCCTCCTAGCGTTCTGTTACAGTTTCATGGCATTTTTTCCAAAACATCCACCTAAAAGACAGACATTCTCTTTTAAATTCAGAGATACAAGGGCTCTGTAAAAATCATACTTATTCGGAATCTTCTGTTCTTAAAATAACATACCTTTGGGTATATTATTTTACAAACACTAGAAAAATCATCATTATAATGTCTAGACTTTTTTTTGAGATACTGTATGTTGTCTCATCAACTGAGTAGATAAAGACAWGAAAAAGGAAACTGTACTAGAGCTAGCTTTGCATATCACAAGCTCAGGTCCTTAAAGTAGTATACTATACTAAACCATCATTCTCCCAGGCCAATTAGTCCTGCTGAAAGATATGGAGAAGCACAGATAATTAATGTAGGTGAAGATCACGTTAACATGGTTCTACAGTTTTGGGATCTAACATACTATGTTTTCTCTGGAGACGCACCCTCACTGTCTAAAGATCTAGCAAYCCCCCAGTCTTGAAACCGTCAGTCACCCCTTGCACTACAAGTTTCCTGAAGGCACTTTCAGCCAAAGAGTAGATAAATCTCAGCTTAAATGGAAAAGGAACTGCAATCTGTGTATTCCTTCCTTCAAGAAGATACACAAACAGCATATACCCATTTGATCTTCTAACATGCCACACCACAGAATATCTACTCACTTTTCATCCCAAACGTGATCRCCTCTGTGGAAGATAACAAGGTTATTTTCAGGGTCCAAGGCCAACCCAGAAACTTGGCCTAGTTTGAGGTCTAGCCCAGGCCAGTCCACAACCTCTTCTAGATGGAAATCTATCAAAGAAAGAATGAAAAAGGAGAAAAAAAAGACCATGCAGTTTGTTTACATAAAAACATAAAATAGGTTAACTGGCTTTTGGTGAAAAGACTGTTGGGGACTATATGGACATTTTGTTACATGCAGTATTTCTGTCAGTGCATTGCAATTTAATTTCAAGCATAATTTTATCATAATAAAGCATATCTCATGCAAAAGCATAGCATCTCRATATGTAAAGAGTGACAGAAACTTAAAAACCACTTTCAACTCCGTTTTTTTCTCCATCTTATCAGCAGACAGGTGCACAAATTCTAGATGTCTTAGGAACTGTGTGAATACTTTCCATATTGAAAGACCGCAGAAACATAATTACCACTCAAAATTAGCAAACAAATCTAGATGTTTCTATTATTAATCTATCAATGTTCTATTAAAAAGTATAACAAACTAGGAGTTACTGAAGCCCCTAAATATCAGAAGGGGTTGATTCAGGACTTTTTTTTTTTTTTTTAAAAAAAAAAAGGCTTTCAACACAAAGAAGAAAAACAGAGAAGCAAGAAAAATGTAAAAACAGTGGTGAGAAACAAGTAAAATACTAATTTTACTTGTGACATTTCTTACAGCAAACATATCCATTAGCTCTAGCAAGTGTTCATATCCCAAGCCAAATAATATTATATACAWAAACAGGAAAGAGATGTCTAAAGATGAGATCAAGAAGGGTAGAACATCTGCCATAGTTTATGTCTTAGCACACTATTTTTAAGAATWAATATTAAGCAGTTTTTGAATAACACATATCTGATTTTTTACATTATATATATCAAAAGCACAGTATTTAGCAAGTGAACCACAACTAAAAAGTGGATACTTCCTGTGTGTAGAGTCCTTATATCTTAACATTCCTTGAGGAGAGCAGAAAAGAAAATCACAGAATCAGTAAGGTTGGAAGGGACCTCTGGAGATCATCTARTCCAACCCCCCTGCTCAGCAGGGTCACCTAGAGCACGTTAGACAGGGTTGCATCCAGGCGGGCCTTGAAGATCTCCAGAGAAGGAGACTCCACMACCTCTCTGGGCAACCTGGTCCAGKGCTCCGTCACTCTCRCAGGGAAGAAATTCCCCCTCACAKTCAGGCGGAACTTCCYGTGCTTCARTTTCTGCCCATTGCCTCTTGTCCTGTCACAYGGGACAACTGAAAAGAGTTTGKCCCCGTCCCCCTGACACCCTCCCTTCAGGTACTTGTACACAYTGATCAGATCCCCCCTCAGTCTGCTCTTCCCCAGGCTGAAGAGGCCCAGCTCTCGCAGCCGTTCCTCRYAGGGCAGCTGCTCCAGCCCTCTGATCATCTTCGTAGCCCTAYGCTGGGCTCTCCAGCAGCTCCATGAAACCTGCAAACCTTTCTACTTCTTCCTTAGGGCTTTAGTATCTTTTACCTCTTTATTTGAACAAGAAAAAAGGTCATTTTTTTCCACCTGAAAAAATGAAAAGGGACATGACGCTTAAAAAATCTGCAGGTCGYACCATGCAACCTGACTGCCGTGATAGCCATTCCCCTACTTCCCTTTTACTTGGAAGAGATGTAAGCTGARGACTGCAGCAAGGATGCAGCTGGGGGAAGCTATTTCCCACAATCTACATGGCAAAAGACCAGAACAGTGCTGAAAATCTACCATGGACTAGAGGATGTATTTACTTGCGTAGTTTTGGACTCCTTAGCTAACAACAAACCTAAACTCAGCATCTCTAGTGAATCCAAGTGAATAATCAGAAACAGCCAGAAGAAACTCTACTGTGTAGTGATTTTAGCARAACAAAAATTTCAAGTTAGAAGAATCATTACAGAAAAAAACCTCATACATCTTCATAAAATCTACAGTACTTCTGTGCTCAACTGGTAATGGCAGGTGCAATACCAGGTGTATTCATAGACAGTATGATTTTTGAAAGGAACAAAAGCATGGAAATTTAATGTCTGTTTGATAGTTGCCCATCCAAAATCAGTCTAAGCTACCCCACATAAAACTTCTGTACATTTATGTTACATTGCTCCTCTGCCTYTGAACCTTCACTAAAAGAAGAAAAGAAAAATCAAAAAGCTAAACATAAGAAAGCCAAAATTTTGGGCTTTGTAAAGTTTCCCAGAAGGCATACATCACAAAATGTAGAATACTTATACTTACATCTTAGGGAGGCAAATATTTCTGATAGAGTAAATACAACACTGTCATAAAAAAAATCCCAACTCTATTACAACCTTTGTATTTCCTCAATTTTTCAAAATTTGTTTATCATCATCTTTTTTTTCCCTTTACAATTCTCATACTGAAAGTCCTTCCATACATGTGCAACTGAGGGGAATTCGCTATTTAAAATAGACCTTAGTTATTAAATTCAGACATCATATATCCAAGACTGATAATTAATTCCCTATAAAATTGAGTAGACCATGAAACAGTTACACATGGAACTAAATAGAAATATTTTTCTCCCATTAAAATGATTTACAATCACTGTGTGTGGGTTTCTTTTTGTTTTTTTTAATCACTGGCTTTGTTGTTAATGAGATTTCTAAAACAAGAACCAGGTCTTCCATCTTGCAATTTAAAGTAATTCCTTTGATTCAATAGAACTMCACAGGTTTTGAACACGCAAATCAGCCGCTAATCTCTCTGCAAGTGAAAGAATAAAACCTCCATTCACTGGTAAAATTACAACTTACTGTCCATAAATCCCTGGAAGCTCTTGTTAGCTCTTGACTTGACAAAYTTTATTCATATTGTATTTATTCCAGTCAGAAGAGTCATTTAAGTCTTGACAAATGTAAGCAAGCACTGCACAAAAAGAGTTTTTAAAATTGTGGGGGGGGGGGGGAAATCACACTGCTCACTGTAATTAAAAGGTATAATTCCATCAATTGCACTAATGTTGAACAACCTAATAATTGGTTAGTGGCCAGTCACAGAGTCATAATACAATAACGCTTCAGTAAGAGCAGGAGCATAAGGTTATGAACATAAGATTATAAGCCTTAATTAATATATTAATTAAGCCTTTTCAGTATATTAATTTTTTTATTGGTTGCTTGTTATTTCAGGCTAGTTACATGAGAAAAACTGGGATATTTAAAAAACTAAACTACTTGCACTTAATTTTTAAATAGTTAAATGAAATGAATGCTATACCTTAACAGAAACTAGCATCTGATCTTCAAAGATATTTAGAAATCTTTTAACTTCCTGATAACAGGAACTAGTACCTCATCTATGAAATTAATATAGCAAAGATTCACACCCAGTCTCATGACAGAGTGTGATTTTTGTTTTTAAAACAAGTTAAAACAACTTTACATTCCAACTCCTCCTCTGAAGGAGAAGGATCTCCCTGAGAAGCAAAGTTCTGTTCTAATATGTAAATACTTCCCAAATCAGAAACCAAACATCTGCTTAAAGATTTTTTTTATTGCTATAGTAATCCTTTTGCCAAAAGATGGTGCCAACAGCTTCCACAGCTAYGAATTTCTGTAATGTTAACATTACAAAAATTAAAAACAAAGTTTTCAGTGCTAAATAAGATCATTCTAGTTTTGCTTTTTTGCTGCAATTCAAATAATCTTTCAAATGATGTACTTTTATTATCTTTCCTTTCAACTTCCCTCAAAAAAGAAAAGAAAGAAAGAAAGAAAGAAAAAAAGAAAGAAAGAATATCTCACTACTAGAGTAACACAGCAAACTGTTCTTTTCTACTGTCGGGATTTGTGCCATAGTGTGTGCCAGCTAAGCCATTTATTCAGTTCACTGACACTCATCCCTCTCAATGAGTTAAAACAGAAAGGCAGTTTCTAACATTTTTTCCCATGTCTCTGCATCAGATTTTTCAGGTTGAACTTAAGAAACCGGTTTTGCAGAAATACATACCCATTGCTCTTCCAAGCATTTAAGTAATGCCAGTCATTCACRGGGTTATTTATGACTTACACTTACGTCAGGCACATGACAACATCCCACTTATTTTTTGCCTCTACGCCAATCACTTGGCAGGCTCTCATTTAAACCAACTAGCATAAYGTAACATCGGAGAGTCCTCATCTTTGGTCTTTTATCAAACACAAACCCAGAATTTTGCTGTATTTGAACACTTTAACAGAATCGCATGTAAGCAGAGACACTACAGACTAATATTTGGAACTGACATAAAAAGAAAAATCAAATGGATGATGAATGACAGATATTTCTGTACAATACTTGGAAACATCAAGCAAACACAAAAGCAAGCATGTGCCGCCGGAGCTCACACACACTCATGACTGCCGTGCATGCATATCAGTTTCTCTTATGAGATACTCATCACATGCTGTATTTTCTGGCTTTCCACATTAGCAAGTAAGACCAAGCACAATCAACACCACAAAGACCAAAATGCAAGTAAGACAACCATAATGCTTCCACAGCTTTTGCTGTCATAGAAACCTGAAGGGAACAAATTATAATCCTGGTATAATAAAACAGCCTATCTGGGAACATTAGGCCAGCCAATATGAACAAAATATTATTTCTCAAGAATATTTCAGTATTAACTACCACTCTTCCTACATGAGAGAAAAACAGCCTATAGGATTACAGAATATAAGTTTTATAAAATCCGTTATCTGACAAACTAAGTCATCAGAAAATAACTTATAAAATACAAGGGCTRCCCCAGTGAGCCATTTCATAGTAGTTAGTTATGTTAAGGAAATGCTTCCCTTTCTGTAACAGCTACATCCTTCTCTGTTTACCTGGTCTGAGCATAATTGATATCAAATTGTTAAGTAGAAGTCTTGAGAGGAGAAAAAATATTCCACGTTACAAAAAGTACTGGGATTTTCCCATATGTATTCATTCTTTCTTCATAAAAGGAGATAAAAATCTCCCACTAGAATACCTTTAAAATAGAGGGAGACCATTTTCATAATTACGAAGACTCGTGCAAAATACTTTCAAGTATCAATTGATATTCCCTTCAGATTTTGCTAATGTGGATCACAGCTCTCACACTGAATTTCATTATTTCAAATTAACTCCTAACCCACCTCCTGAATGTTCTTTTTCCCAGCTTCCCTCACCGCGTTTAGGTTGTTGTAAAGAGAAATGTCTGTTCTCTGGTGGCCTCAGGGTAGATTCTAGCCTGTGAAATTTGTGAATTCTGTCTCTGACAAGAATAGCATTGTCCCTCTCATCGCGATTTGTGACCTCTCTGGCGAGATCCTTCTTTTGGACTACATTAGCAATCTCAGCTACAAGATCTGATTCTGCCTTTTCTGTAGGATTATACTTATGTACATGAACAACATCTTCCCTTTCTCCTAGCAGCTTGGAAAGGAGTGAATAGAAATCACCTGCACAGAAAAGAGAGAAGATGAGGAGAGGAGGGGGGAAAAAAAAACAATTATAACACATCGCACAGTTTTCTAATATTTCAAAGTACAGCGTAACAAAGTCATTCAAGTGGTCATTGTCAGAAGTAGTATAGGAGGGGACTGCTTCAGTCTCATGAATTTGAATGAGTCAAGTCTGCGGTATGAAAAGACAATATCAAACCTTTATCATCTTTGATTTACACATAAATGTCTACTTTTACCTGACATTTTGGCATCAAAAAAAAAATCACAACCCAGCACAGATACTGTCGGGGGGCAGGGGGAGAGAAGGGGGACCCAAACCCCCAATGTGTGGATACTTCCTGAAAACAGTATTTATAATGAGATTAATCTCGATTAGCAGACTACTGCAAATTTCTTYTTTTAAATACAAAGAGATAAAAGCTCTACAGTTTCAATTCATTCACTTATAAAAACAATAAGAGGCAGCCATGCATTTGAAAATACATTTCTTTGAAATCTGTCATCACATAAGAAGCTTGGGCTGTGAGAAAAATCCTAACACTGCAAGTAACATGCTGCAGAAAGACAACAGTTAAACCCAACAGTGGTCTACTACATTTTGAGTTCATGAAGCTGTCACAGAACCACTCCCTTCCCCCGAAGAAAATATTAATAGCTCTCAGTCATCAGGTAGGAAAGCAGGGAACAGTATTTTCTCAAGTCGCTTGCGAGCAAAGCAGTTATCGCTATAGTTTTCTTATAAATCAGCAAGTATTTCAGCAAGAACAACTACCCCCCCAAAATTAAGTGTGTAAAATCCCCAAGCCCTACTTTCTTGACAAAAGAAAAATCAGATTGTCTGAACTGGTTTTAATTAAATCAGTTTCCTTTTAACCATAGAAAAAGGATGCACATGATAACAAGTATATCCCTCACCTTGGATTTTTTTTTTTTTTTTTTTAAACTAATTAGCAAGTATCCCACTCGTTTGAATTTATTAACCAAGTGTCTTGGCTGCCTTAAACTGTTACCAGTTCTGCTGGAACCAGCTGCAGTTACATCATCCAAATGGAAAGAGACATCTAATAYGCAATTGTAGCTGATTTAAAAATAAATACTTTTATTTCATTTTAAGTACAAATTACTCATAGTTAAAAATTTGTATTATTTCATTACAGGGTGTATAAAAGTTCTAACAGAAAAGTAAAACTGTAAGCTTTCATTCCCTCCTCAAAATAAACAAACAAACAAAAAGAAAACCTAAAAACAAATAAAATCACCACCACACACCATCACTAGCACTAGGGACAGAGAAATTAAATCTTCTGAAAATAACCTGAAGAGGTTCTGTCGTGTTTATAAACAGTCCTAGTTCAATGATTTTGACTAGGSTTCCACTTCTTGCCCTTGAAACTGGAATATCCCAGGTGAAAACTTCTGTCAGAAAATAATTACTGAAGTAATAGGGCCAATTTCAATGAAATGAACAAAGCGAATTAGATCAGAGAAAAATTCGTTAAACTAGCATGCTTCACCGTCATCACACTGTCATTCAGCTAGTCCAACTGCCGATTCAGAGCAAACCCAGACATTCAAAAAGTATGATAAAATAGAACCTTTGGATGAAAACCGTATTTATTCTGAGAAAAGTTTAAAATTGCCTTAATCAGGTTCAGTAGTGCCTATTTAAAGCAGCCAGGAATTGGTGCTGATGTAGGAACATATTTGGAATTTCCTCAGAATTTCTGATAATTGAATATAACTAACTGCTCCCTAAACTCTGCACATCTGACCAACTTATTCCAGCTTCCTTTGTGATCTTCACCTGGACACTAATATTTTTGTGAGCAGCATCTTTCTAAGAAGTAGTTCAAAATCCATCACTGATATCTGGAAAACAGCAGACTCAGTAACTGTTAATCAGAGACAGCCTATCTGCAGAGCAATATCCAGTAAACATCAAAACGTGATGCTGTGCTGCTATCATCCAGATGTCTCACACTAGTCAGAACAGCTGTTGCTTGCTGTCTGGTGGAGTGAAGACACTCATTGGGAAAGCAACACCAGCAAAACGCACAGGTTATTTCTTTGGTGTTGTCTGAGTTGAGACAGTCCGACCTTTAGAATAGCTGGTATGACTAGAAAAAGACATGAAGGAATGAACTGCTTACTCCTGTTGAAATAATTAAAGTTCTAGCATGCATCATTTATTTTCCTCTGGTACCGAGTGCAGTCTAAGGAATAAAACAGGGAAGCTGACTGACTCAGTTTTAGAGAGGTTATATACATAAACTCCTTGTATTTTGTGTGAGCTCCCAGAACCTTCCCCTGTGTAATACAGCATAAGGTGACCAACTACAAATAGCTAGAGTTTATTCTCTGTTCTGAATGAAGCAATAGCTGTCAAGACCACCATCTCCAGAATGGGACAACACAAAAAAATTTCATTATTCCTCTTTTCTTAAAAAAAATAAAAAAGTACAGCACTATGAAAAACAGCTATACAACAAAATAAAACCAATAAAACTATAACATCAGTGACTTCATCACAAACTAAACTGAACCTCAATTTGACAAAAGTTAGTTATCCAATTCATTTAATAGCAATACAACAGTTTAACTCGACAGCAAGGTCTGGCTAGGAGCCAGACAGCATTAAACTATCCAGATCTGGAAACAGCCCACCTTCYTCAGCTTTCTACCGTGGTTTTCCCCCTTTAGAGGCAAAAGCCCCTGTCCATGGTTCTCACGCAGCCAACAGCTAAGCTGCTGGATGTGTTGATTCTGACCTGGGAGAAGCATCTGGCCATGGTGCTGCAAAAATCAACTCGAGAGAGGGGAGAACTTCAATCAAAGCCAGCCTGGCAGAAGCTGACGGGCTGAGTGCATGAAAATGGCAAGGGTTTGTCCGTTCTCAYCTAGGAAAGCATTCTGGAAAATAAGCAACCCCCGAACGCCCATAAAACAGGARTGTCTTCCACTGCAAGTTCCCTGTGAAAAAAAATACCATCTGACGCTTGGTATCGTTAACAACATGACAAATATATGTCTTACAAGAATTTCCAGTAGTGGGAGTATTGTTCTGTGACAAATAGGTGCAAAGACTGTGTGTCTGGTCATACACTGCTTCCTTAGCAATCTGCTAGTGTCATGCTAGAGTGAAAGGTTGTCAGGATTACCCCCTTCTGAYGGCCCCAGTTGCTTCTGTTTCTGGAATAGGAATACAAAACAAGTAGTCCAGACATCATATATACACATCCTCCCCTCTTATATGCATACGCTGGTTTGAATGCACAGCTGTCAATACACAGGCACAAAAAGTAATTTTACTGCATTTTAGAAAAAAAGACAGGAACCGCTCTCAGTCTGATAATCCTCATCTCCAGAATATGCATTTGTCTCATAGGATCTATACARTTCCCAAGACGGTCTATATAGGCTCCCAGGTCTGTCCTTGACCATTCTAGGCTTTTGTCAGGAATCAAACTGAATAGGCTTTCAAAAGCCAAGCCACTACTGCAACCTTCTGACAAAATGATAGCTTGCAGGGAAATAACCAGAACTGAAGGGTCCTGAGCAAAACTCTGACAGTGCTCTGCACTGACAAGGGCCACAGCACTACAAAGTATATTTGTGTGTTGCTGCAGCTCAGCTGGTGTTAAGCGGAATATGAATGCTTATGTTGAAAATCACCTCTTTTCTGCATGTCTGATCTGAYAGAGGGCCAGTGCGTTGGTCCCTCCAAACTAAACTCTGTTGTCTCAGTTCTGTTATGACAGAAGTAATGGACAGTTTTTCATAGTTAGCCTTGAGCTTCCTAATTATCTAGGAATAAAAATGGGAATGCATTTGGAGACAATATATATTTTTTTTCTTATTGAGATGTGCCTCTGTGTAGCTTGTTGGCCAGGAAAAAATAGCAAGTGCTTTGCCTTTTCAGATGGGCTGAAACCAGGTTCAAATGGTACAATAATTACGATTTGGGCTCACCTAAAATCTCAGGTGACATCTACAAAATATGTTAAGAAACATACTGGAGAATGTGCCCTTCAGCTGGAGAACATCTTCCTGATGAAGAAAYAGAAACTTGACTGCAAATATTGTCTTGAATATTGCACTCATATCTAAACACCTTGTCAAAATATTTATCAAAAACAGAAATTTCACATACTGTGTTAAAGAATGACTTCTAAGGGTCCTACATGAAGCTAATAAACTCATCCTAACAGGTATATATATAAAGATAACACTGTTGATAGGGAAGAGGTGGAGAAAAACATGGAAAGGCATAAAAGAAGCACATAAAATCTACTATCCATTTATCAGAAGTAATATTGGACCAAGTTTGACATAATGAGTTAAAATAACTTTGAAAATGACACCACGTAAATCCTAACCGTATTGATTTAATTTACTCTTTTTTTTTTCTTTTTTTTTAAAAAAAAGAACCTACTAGGTTAAGAATCTCATAACTAGCAAAGAGAGAGTTAAAAGTAGGAAAGAATATGAAAGAAAAATTCACTTGAAAGAGTGAATCTTCATTTAAGACTATTTTTTGGTATAGGTTTGAGTTCTTCATCAACCTTTGGGTATGTTCACAAGTCAAAACTTCAGACTCAGATCCCAAGCTGGCTGCAGTTCAGTTTGCAGTTGAAACACTTCTGAAGTTGAGAAAGCACTGAGTATCAGCACAGCAAGTTAGGCTTCTGCTGGTTCTTCCCAKGATGGTGGGTTTTTTTCTAATGCATCTTTGATTTTGGGTCAGTAGAGATGTTTTTGCTGTGTATTTTCTCTGCCTTCTCCATATATTTACCCTTAGCTAAGATCTCCTGTACTACTTCAGAAGTTGTCTTAGTGCTTACTCAAACACTGAAAAGCTTTAAGTCTCTAATATTTTAAATTTAGAGTTAGCAGGCAGCAAGAGATTACATCTCTCCATGGCTATGTGCAGCAATAACTGTTAACGTATTATTGATTTAAGAAATATAGACAAGTTTGCTAATTTTCTACCTGCCTTTTCTTTTCCTCTCCTTCCTCACCAATAACAACATACACTGATCATTTTGCTACAATGAAAGTATTTATCAGCTGCTTCTAAATGATTAGCAATAAACACATTGGTTTTACTATMTGTGACTTGCCTGTCACATATAGTAATTTAGCTCATTCAGCTAAAGTACACATTTTTGTAGTTCAGGCACAGAGTATGCCAATTTCACCTTCAATTTTTATTTCATGCAGTACAAATACACCTGCAAATATATTTCTTCACACAAAGCAACACATCTGAGACTATGTTTATTAAAGAGTCATTCGGCTATCTTCACTTYGTTTCTTTTAAGGATCTAGCATCATCATGCTTGAGTTTAAAAATGACATGTAAATTAAAAAGAAAAGAAAATATTTTGTCCAGAAAAAATTTAAAAATCTCGTTGGTATGTTTCATATTTGTGCTATGATTTCACTACAGTATTTATCAAAAGCATAATCATTTCTCGGAATCCTTCCTGTATTAATTCAATGTCAACTTCCATTTCTCCAGACAAGTTAATGATATCTCAAGCAGTTTTTGYTGTTGTTTATTGTTAACTAGCCTTTTAATATCACAGAAAATAAGCAGGGAAAGTCCATCTACAATGAAAGAACTAGAGAATATAAGCCAGATGAAAAACAGGGAAGACTCAAAACATTCAAACTGAAATGTCTTCTTTTCATGCTGATTATGTTCTTCTACTGCTTAGGCATGTTTTCTGCAATTTTCACTTTTCCTAATTCTACTTCTCTAATTGTAAATGTTGCTTTTAACACCTTTCAGTAGCATGTTTTTCCAAGGTTTAATTCAGGCACATTTATTTTAATTTCGTACTCTGTTTAAGGGACCTCATCAAATCTCTAGCACCAAAAAAAGCATCCCAAGGCAGAAAATTTCTAAAAATTTTCTCAAGTGTTTGCCACTAACCTAAATCTGCCTCTAACACTTCAATCTAGGTATCCCACATCAGTGCTGGAATATAAATTTGTCTTTCCAGTCTCACTCTTTCTCCCTCAACAGAAGAAATTTTAACCATCTAGCGTACTGAACTCCTTTCCTATGACCACACACACAAACTAGTAAAGCTAAGCCTTTAAGATGAATTATGCCAAATTTATTTCAGAAAGCATTGCAACTCATGGTTATATGCACCAGTACAAACATACATAAACTCTAATGCTTGACATTGCTGCCTTGGTCTTGCTATTTAACACTACATCACATGAAGGAAAAACAAAACAAAAAAAGCCAAAATGCAAAAGGCTTTGTTCACTACATTTTTGTTGTAAGAGGTTTTACAGCAAAATACACAACTGAATAGCAAAGTAACACAGCACAGGCATTTCAATGTTCTCTACTCAGATTCAGCCACAGCCTAGAAAAATATTTCCAGTAGTGCTACAAAAATGTTGTGAAAAGCGTATGTGTCTGTGTGTGCGCGCRTGCACACATACCAACTGAAAATAAAGATCAGTCAGGCACCCAACAAYTAATAAATACCAGAATTACATGCAACCGTAATTCAGCACCCTTTTTACATGCATAATGATACAAATTTTTCCTTACATAACACACACTGTTTTCCAAAGAATCCCTGCCCATACAACAAAAACAGGCAGTCACTATGTATTTATTTAATCTGATTCTAAGAATACCCTCAAGCCCTCCCGAACAAGTGTTCAATGAATAGAAAGATTTCTCCTTTCCATTTCTATTCTATCATGTTTGTTTATGAAACACTTACTTACGCTAAATTACTTCAATATCACAGCCTGTCCTGTGAAAGCAAGGGCCATTATTACTGCTRTTACAGCCAGAACTGTCATTTAGCATGCATTATTTTTGGTAACCACCTTGAAATATCTCCAAGTGTGTTTTTAAAGGGTACTTAACATTGTACTACACTCCATATGTTCAAATCATAGCCACAGTCAGTTTCAGTAGGAAGTGCGTATATGCAGCACTACAACAAGATTTAGCTTCAGTTGTTTCGCCCATCCTGAAAGATTAGGAGCATCAATCAGGARAGAAAAGAAAAGAAAAGAGAAAAAAAGACTTCTCACAGGTACCCAKTTACCTAGAATGATCGAGTAACTCTGTGATGGAGGCTGGAGGAACATACACTTTTATTAGGTGATATCAAATGCCTTACACCATGAAGCTATATTCTTTTAAGTTATTCTTTGCTTTACTCACTGCACACTTTCTAATCTCTGAAAYGATGAAGTAGGCAACCTGTGGGGTCTTTCTCTACACAACCTGTCTCACCACCTGGACACCAATCCTATGATCACGTACTGCAAGACCACTTTTATATGAACTGCACTTCTGATTGCTGGTCTCAAACTGTAATATTAACTGTAGGCAGCTTAATGAGATTTCAGTTAAAAACCACAGCTATGGAAAATTGATGCCTGTCTGTACTGAACTCCACCATTTGATCTCCTGAAATAATTTATGCCCGTGCTAAACAAGAAATAGTGAGAACTGAGAAAAAGTACATTACCAGTACAATTGACCAATACTGACAGAAAAAGAATGGCAATCCTGACTTCTGCTTCAGATTCCATCACAAGAGGCAAAAATACACAAGCTGCTTTTTTGGTAGTAACTTTTAAGTATCTTAAGCTAGATGTAAGAGTATATTTTTGTTATTATCACAGTAAATGTTAATAGCAGAAGCAAAATGAAAATCCCATCACTGTGTGCACAGGCCTTTCTAAAACAAAAGTCTAATCTAATTTTTGGTTAGCATTTTTGGTTTCTGTGCTGCAAGTGAGTTTTCAAATCAAGTCAGCCTTGATATTTAAAATATTTAAACATAACTATACTCATTTTACTAGAAAAAAATCTTCCTCTTTCTTTCTGCTTCAGAMGAAAGTTTCTGATTACATCTAATGCACAAAAATGAGACATAGGAAATCACAGGCACTTGATCAATCATCCCCTACATCTTCTGCATTTGCCATTAAGACACAGCTCCTTTCATTTTGTCTATACAGCTTTCAGGTACAGCAGCAGACTATCGTGATAGTAAAGGCTGCCTTAATGCTTGTCTGTTAAAACAAATGTAAGCAGCAGAGGAAGCACGTCAGTCATACGTGTCCAAAATACACATTAAACAAAAAAATTACAATAAATGTCGATCAATTCTGTACTTATTTTTCAATTATAGTAGCTAGCATATATCCTTCAAATATGTAAATGAATAAARAAAGTATTTCAATGAACACAATTACATCTTAAATAAGTACTCTTCTACAGAAACTTTGCAATGTAACTGCAGTTGCCCTTTTTGCTCAGTACAACCAACCAGCCATAATTCTTTAGTTAGTGTAACACCKTCTGTGAAGCAGAGTAATTCAGCAGTGGTGTTTGAAGACCTTTAACTACCAGCRGTCACGCACTGTTTTCCTTCTACAAATTGTACTTTTGTCATATCCACAGCATCTTGGGAATGTAGTGGCTCGCATCAACCTTCGAGAAGAAAGATTGATTATATTACGCCCCTTGGACTACAGCAGGGATAGTTTTGAACAAACAGAATGAAATATATTGAGGTCTTTTTCCACAAGAAAAGAAGAGATAGCTAGTGGACATTATGGTGAATRCTAGGAACTGATAACAGTTTTTCAGTACTCTATCTGTTGAATCCAATTTATTCAAGCTTCTGTTGATGAACAGAAAATAAATATAAATAATGCTCCTTTTGCTGAACAGGAGGCACTTCGTGCTTCTRCAGGAACAGGGACCACTTAAATATGCACAAATGTCTCAGTAAATTGCATTTGCTATAATAATTAGCTTTCTATCAACAGTTTCTCCTCACCTGACAGCATCATTAATGCTTCAAAACCATATAACAAGGTTGGCATCATTAAGGTAAGTAAGTTTTTTTTAATTTTAACATTAAAGAAATTTAGCTTTGCCATCTTTGCTCATGTTGAATGATGGCTGACTTTGTGATGATTGCCATTTATTTCAGCATATTTACATGGCTTATTAACGTGCTTTTGATTAGCAAAGGTGGCAGAATAGATTCACTGTAAATTCTCAATTCACACGTAAAAGCAAGGGTAGCTCCTGGTAGTGTCAATATAATGAGCTGACTGCAGGTAGAAAAAAGTACATCTTTTAAACCTATGCACAGGTAATTCTATTTTCATTTTATATATTTATTACATACATACTCATTGCATTCAATATTAACATTTTCAGAGAGATGGCTAAGAGGCAGGCTTCCCCCCTCCCTTAGGGAAAGCTTTTGTTTTGAGGCAAATGCATAGATTTAGTACCAAACTTTGTCTCATTGATCATCCCTTTATCTTTTCTTTTCACCAGATTTGTAAGTATTTCCAGGACATTACTTAACAGTATTTCAGCGTTTCAAAAGTAACAGTGTTTATTTCAGTTATCTGAAACTAAGAAAGGAAAAATGAAGTTGCCACAATAAAATGAGTCATCAAGGAAAAAAAAGAAAAAAAAAATCTTCTTTTAAATACGTGAGACAAAACACAGAGTTATGAAAAAAACAATCACTGAAGTGCTATCTCCAAAGCTAATCAAAGCCTGAATTTACTAAGCAACAGCTCAGCAGCAATAGAAATAATCAAAGCCTGAGTTTTCATGGCTTTATGTCTTGAAGATAAGCTTCTCATATAGAGCTTTTCATGCCAGATCATAAATTGAAAAGACATTCTATAGCCTTCAACCTCAGGAGAAGTTTATATTTGCCTGTGTGTGTGTGTGTGTGTATGTGTGCACACACATGTGTACACTGGTGTGCATAAGGGCTGCAGTTTTTTACCTGCTCCCAAGCTGGGAAACATTCACATCATTAAGACCTCTTTCAAATTTGGCTGACACTCATTAAAGTTACTGGTATATATGGACAAACTGGTAACACAATTACATAAATCACTTTGTCCCACAAAAGCATCCTAGAAGCAGGACTCCAATTTGCATGCGATTTTTCCTGGCAGATTTTAGCACATCACTTTCAGGCTTCCCAGTGTACCTTGCTAGTTGCTTATGTGCTTGTAGGGCCAAAACTCACTTTCTCAAACAGTGATATAATAAGATTTGTTTGGAAAAAAACCCACCCAGAACAAAATCCCTGATCCAATTTTTGGCTATATCTGCTCATACACATACAAGTCAACCAAAATCAGAGCTAGCATGACATAAAATCAGAGCTACGCTATCAACGGGATGAACTAACAACGCAACATGGAACAAAACTGTCTCATTGGAACTACTGTGTTTTCCTATCTCACATCAACCCAACCAACTTCAAACGGACCACACAATGAAGCTCGTTTCCATAGAAACATGTTAGATGAGGATGTATACCAAGTAATGGTCTCAGCAAACAAGACTGCATTGCAGATGTTGGGCTTTCAAATATCTTTCAAAGATAACTGAAAAAGATTTTAAAAATAGAAGTTTGTTTTAAACTAATTTTGTTTCAAAGATTAATGACTTCAGTCAAACATACTGATAACAGGAACTTCAACCAAATAAATGTACTTACCAGCACTGTAAGAGTGAAGCTGCATGTCAGAATAAATCTTGATATATAAGTGGTTAGCTCATTCTCCACTGGAATGAGTTTAAAAATCAAAAATAGTATGTACTGATTTTCAGAATTACATTTATTTCTAGAAATATTCATCTAAATACAGAGTTGTAAATACTGTCTCTGATAGTTTAAGATACTTTTAGTCAAGATGCTTTAATACTCTAGAAGCTAGATTTTGTGCAACTAAAACTAAATTATTTGAGCTAACTTTATACAGTGGTTAATCCCTTTGTGCGAAGTTATTAAAAACATCAAGCATTGGCCTTATCTTCGCTCTCACTAAATGCAAAAGGAATTTTACTATTTAAATACCACAAGTAAGCCTAATGCTGAATATGCTTTTCAGAATCTTGCCTTTCATATATATTTTATGAATCCATTCTTCCTTGGCAGTCCAGATTCATTGTTCTCTTTCAAGCCCAACAACATTCAGTTAAATCAGTATCAAACCAGTATCAAGCAAGGTCTTCTCTTGATGAAGAAAAATCTTGATACCAAACCAATATGTACCTATTGACATATAATCCCAAGAACTTTAAAACACAGCCATATTTTAATACATCTCTTAAACCTAAATAACATTCAGCATATTACTAGAAGCATTCTAATAAGAATCATGGACTTTTTCTGTAGCCAAATACTGTATGCATTTGTGCATGTATGTTTATGCAAAAGTAGTGAGAAAGGATTCAGCATTAAACACAAACATACTACGCTAAAGCCATTGCATGTTATATCAATACTGAAGCACRAGAACACATAATTCCCTAATATCTACATAGTAACACAAACTAAGAAAAAGCAAGAGAAGAACAGATCACATAACTCATCAATATTAGAGAACAGTTATTGAACTCTCATCCTGTAGGACTGCCACTACTTCTGTGTGTTCACTCCTTAGGATATCTACAGATAAATTATAAATCGTCTTTAGAAAATTAAAAGAAATGCAAGAAAATCTAGTGAAATTAAAATTCATAAATAAATTTTTACCTGCAAGGTTAGAAACCAGGAGAAGACTAATTTTTGATGAATTATTTGTTACATAACAACATTCAATATTATTAATCATACAGAACATTTTAAATTGTATCAGTTAAAGGAAAACAGATAAAAAACTACAATAATTGTTAACAATCAGGATATGCTTTACTAGTATTTTAACTTCATGACTCCCTTATTTGATAGGGAAATTAACAAGTACATACCCTGATCCAGAACCTCCTCCTCTTCTCTTTTGGGCTGCTGCAGCAAAGAACTTTTATCAGCATCCTTGTTTTCTAAATAAATAAATAAATATTGTTTATTTACCAGAATATATTGTTAGCCTCTGTGTGTGAAAGGAGTTGATCATCTTTCTGGTAGGGGAAAAAAGTCCTTCTGAAATGACCATTTGCTATTTTTATTCATCTATACCAGGGACACCAAGTAATGCAGTAGTAAAACAACTGAAATAGAAGATTAAGACTTATATATTTAACACGGAAGCAGGAGGGGTATGGATATAAATTTAGACCTCTATGACTACCTGTCAATCTATCTCTATTCAGGCAGACATATTTTGCATAAAGCACTAGTTTTCATAAAACCTTTGGGAAAGGGTAGCATAAACCAGTTTGATCAGTGGCTTAACACTTAATTTAAACGGCAATCTCAAATCAATAAAGTCAGTGAAAAAAAGCATAGTGCTTCTGTGGTTTTCAGATAATCCTGCAATTACTTAATACCTGGTATGAGATACAGCCTAACTTTTAGGAGTCTTAGTATCTGTAGTATGCAATGGATGGCCCAAAAGATACCCCAAATGACTCCAAGAGGATTAATTCTAGAATGAGCAGCAATGTAGTTCTGTCTCAGGCTGTATTTTGACATAACTACTTATTATTTTTCCAAACTGATGATGTAACTATACTGTCTCTGGTATTTAGTGCCCTGCATGRAACTGTACTTTACTACACAGAAATATACTAGAATATACTAGAATATTATGAAAATATCATGCTTCAGCTTGACATGAAATAGATAGGAACTACAGCATTATAAAGAAATTGTTAATATAACATACTGAAATTTGGCATAGCAAAGAGTCCAATGTCTTAGATACTTAGCCTGTTGGAAACCAGAAGAAAAGATGAAAATGGGAAGAAAAGGACAGAAGATAACAGCAGGCATTTCCCCCGAAAAGAGAAGTAGGATCCCACAATGTTCTATCATTAGTAACATGAGTTTTATTCAGAATTGCATTTCCTTTCTATGAAAGTTTAGCATATTAAAGCAATACAGACAAATACATCAGTGAGAAAATACTTAAAATGGAATCCAAGTTTTTTTCACCTTCATGATGTTCATGTGTCATCATTAGCATATCAGACTTGACTGAAATAGGAATATTTGCCTCCTGTGGTATGCTCCTGAACATCTCAGGGTTTGCATTCTGTGTACAGGTCATATACGAGACAGCGTGTTTGGCTTCCATATAGTACATAATGTAAAAGTTGCACATTTCATCATTTGCTGTTCCCCTAAACCAAAAAAGATAGAGCAGAGGGAAAAAAAAAAAAAAAAAAAAAGCCCATCTCTGAGTATATCTGTTACTCATTTCTAATTTAACCTAGTTACAACGAAATGCTACAAGTCCCACAATAAAATATTGCATCACAGAAAACCAGTAACTAAAGTTGCTTTTAATTTAGACTAAAAAAGACCAGTTTACAAAAACTCTCCAGGTTTCTCAGAAACTAAGATTTTGATTCTAAAGCAAATGGCATCAGCATGTATTTATACTGTTCTTCCTTCTTTTCTCCACTGCAAGACTTTATTCAGTGTGTTGTCAACTACACATATGTTCTGATGAAAGAAGATGGAACTTATCCTTCATTCTTCCACCTCTTACACCTCTCTGACAATCCAAAGCAAATCTAAATTAAAAATTAATGCAAATAAGGTCTGTGTTTAATTTYAGCAGATATGTTTAATTTCAGCAGCTATCATTTAAGACTTTTTTCTGCATCCATTTATTGCCCAGCCATCTTGGTTATAATGCAGCAACACTTAATTTCATATTAAGACATTAAGTGCTTCCTAATGAGAAAACAGCCCTGCCATCCTGACAATGACTTCATCACAAGCTTCTGTGAGGAACGACATTAGTGTAAGAGGAATGATTCAAAACTAGCAAAATTCAGTTCTTTGATGTATATTATGCATGGACTTGAAASAGAAAAGGCTCTTCTGTATTGTTACAAAATCCTGTCTTTAAGGGGAAAAAACAGCTGCTGTGAAATACAAATTTCTCTGAAAAATGTTATTTTATAAAGCAGACAATACATGGCCTCTTTATAAAYGTGATCTCTTTCTGCTGCTTTCCTGTGCCATATAGCTACATACATAGCTACAACCTTGGCGAGGGATTAAACTAGGTCTTGTGAAGAAGGGTTCACAAAACAAAGGGTTTTACATTACAATTTTTAATTAGCTTTTACAATTAACCAGTGAGCCCACACTCATTAAAAGATACGGGGGTGGACTATTAGCCGCTTGCAAAAGACGTCAGTGCTGACTTTTCCAGCAGCATCACGCAGCATTCATTCATTCTCCATAGCAACAATAATGACACCAGCCAGAGAGAGGGGAGGGGGAAACAGGGGAGTGGAGACTGTTTCAAAAGGGGAATTGTTTTTTTTTCCAGGCTTTGAAAATTTAGTGTCCCTTGGAGACCAGGAAAAAAAAAAAAAAAAAAAAAAATCAGTCTCTGACTTGGCAGGCTCTGCTTAAGCTTTTAGAAATCATTTACTCCCCTGTTGGACTCCAATATCTGTCAGTGTAATTGCCTCCTCTTTAAGACATCAGGAGAAAGGGGACATGCAATTCAGATGAACTGTGGTTCACGTAATGCACGTTTGGTCGCATCTAAACATTATAAAGTTGATAATTTTAAATTTTTATAATTAAAAAAAACATTTTGTCAACAACAGTTTTAGTAAATGCATAGACATGCTAAATTCTTTCCATTAGATACTGAACTATGGAAAAATCCTAAATTTGGTGAATGAAAGAGTTTAGCAAATAGATATGCTGATGAGTAAGTAAAAAAAAAAAAAAAAAATAGATATGCTGAAAAAAAAAAAAAAAAAAAAAAAAAAAAAAAAAAAAAAAAAAAAAAAAAAAAAAGCAGCCCCCAACAAAAACCACATCCACCACTTTACAGTTAAATTAAGGTTTCAGATATATTTTTGTTAGTTTTACAACCAAGTACTACTCACTGAAAGGGGTTTCATTTGTGGTGAGCCCTTAACCCTTTACTGAGATGTAACACATTACACATTACAAGATTTGTCCCTTGAGCTGCTGCACCATCTGCTTCTGGAATGGAGCGATTCCTACAGCGTATCTTCATATCTCTATGTATCCAGTAAAATACAGTTTAAAGAACTGGGCTCAGTTAAGAGAACATTGTATCCATTTTTACTGTAATATATGCCAACTTCAACTTAGAGAGACTTGTCATCTTCGTCTGAAGTGCATTACTGACAAATAAACAGTTAAGATTTTTCTGTTTATTAGTCATTTATGATTTAACTGTTCTCCATAAAAGTCTATAGATTTTTATACTGAAAAACGGGAAACTGGTACTTTATTCTGATTTTTTATGGTTAG
The DNA here is from genome assembly GCF_003343005.1 of Rhea americana. Classification (NCBI taxonomy): domain Eukaryota; kingdom Metazoa; phylum Chordata; class Aves; order Rheiformes; family Rheidae; genus Rhea; species Rhea americana. The sequence goes on along the minus strand of NW_028185495.1, from coordinate 1,080,074 downwards.
ATTGCAAGATGGGCCAAAACTTATAAGAAATTTAGAAATTCGTATAAGCTTTCTTTCTGAAGTAACAAAGAACAGCTGAATCTTCATTATTTTGTTGCTTTAAAAAAAACAGTATTTTCAATTTATTAAAAATAAGTTTTAAAAACTGAGCTTCTGAAACCTACACTAATTGCAGACTAGTTCAACTTTTATATATCTGAGCACAGTGTTTGGCAGGACAGCTTCACCTGAGAAATGTTCTGAACATTTCAGAAAAGTGATTATTCACTAAAGCAAAGGTTATGAATTTTGTCGAGAATAGGCTTAAAGTTACACCTTTAGGGACTGGACAGCAAAACAGACCATTCCAAGAGAACTGAACAGCCCGTTACAATCATCTTTGCAGAACACAAGAAACAAATACATTCCTACACATACTAAATACTTTGAAAAAAGTGKTTAGAAGAATGGAGCAAATAGAGAAAGTTTACCCTATGTGCGTCTCTGTAGCTCTGCCTTCACCACTGAACACGCATCTAGCTGCCAGGATATCATCAAAGCGAACATCCACAGGATGCTCCACGGGGTAGAATGCCTGAAAGAGAGCACGATCCACCAGAACTAGCGACAGCATCTCACATTATTCACGTGAATATGCACACACCAGGACAACATTGCTACAAGTCTGAAAAGTAACTTCCTCGGACTACTCAAACTCCCTCTACAAAAACCTGAGCCACCTTCCTCTTCCCTCGGCCCAGAAAAGTTAAAGACAAAGCTCCTGGAATAGTGAGAACTTGTACTTGTGCCTTATGCCTGCCTTAACCAGCTCTTACCCGATCCAGCACCCTMGCACTAATCCGTCTGGCAACATGGAACAGTTTGTCCCTCCCGAGCATTTTTATAGGTCCTTTTTTGTGACATAAGTATTTGCAGTTCTTATGCTTACTGTTCAAGACAGCTTTATAAAGTGTTATAAAATGTACATAAGACATAAAATGGAAGATTCTCAGTCCCTCTCACAAGGCTTTCCTTTCTGCACTAGCAAATTCTTCTAAAATGCAGCAGCTAGGAAAAAGCATGCAAGTAGAAAAAGCAGGAGAGAGCAGCTAAGATATTCTTTCATTTTTCTAAGCATAGAGGTAGACCATGAAGAAAGGAAAAAGATGCCCCCTTACTATGTCCTAACTTCTTTAGCTTCTTAGGCACAGAGAGTGAGTGAGTGATTTTAACAGCTGGAAGAGTTAAAGAAATTGGTAACAGTTATGGGAAAAGAATGTATTGTTATTTTTGCACTATAATATCACACTAATACTTGGCAGTCCTCATTTCTAGTGGCACAACATCATACACCAGAGGAAATTTCATGATGCAAATCCTATGGCTAGATAAGTGCTAGTTAAACTGCTTTGTTTTAAATAAATATAAAGTTAGAATGGAAAAAAACAACTGACCTGTGGTAGTTGTGGACTCTGTCTACCAATCAATGTCCATTGACCATTTCTCACTCTGTATCCACTTACTACTTTACCTATGACATACAAATGTGTACATGAACATTAGACATAGTTCTGAGAAAAATCAATACTGCAGGTGTAGAATTTTTTTAAAAAAAATACTTGATATTCCTAATATTGCAATAAAACTCTTACCTAGTCTGTGTGTATGAACTCTGTAGGCAAAAAGGTGCATTGGAAATCTTTTGTAATGGCAGGCAATATCTGCATCAACCACTGTTAAAATATGATGGCAATAAGCAAGTTTAAAATACATTACGTGACACTTTCCTCAGTTCACCAACTACTGTATTTCATTCAATGTGGAAGTAACACACAYACACAAGAAGTATACCTACAGGGGGCAACAGACAATTTTAAAAGATGCTCAGTAATACCTTGCATTTCTGTAGATGCTCCCTCAAGACTTTTGTTAAGAAAAAGCTAATAAATATACTACAGGTCACTTGCAAGTGACTTTCTGTGATGATATACATCCTAAACGTGGCTGAAATCCACTAGCAGTTTTTCCAGTGTACTGTACCACTATTCAACAAAGATKATGCATTTGCTTACATACTGTGTTGAGGGACACTTAAAATAAACACACACATGCTAGATAGTCTAATCAGGAGGAACTCAAAATAAACTGATATAGAGTATAATAAAGGCCTGATTTTAAGTTCATATAGTTACAAGCCCGATCTTAAAGATTCAGAGGTACAGGCAGACTCGGGCGAGCAAGCGCTGTGCAAACAAAGTCTGCAGGCTGGTTGTTGTGTTAGGGGTAGAAATAGTAGCTCAGGGAAAGCCCAGAAAGAAACTCCTTCACACACACCTCCCAGAGATGTATCTGACTCATGACTGATCATATCAAACTTGATGCAGTGCATAAGGACTGCAAATTTGATTGAACATCAAAAGACAGAGCTCTCAAKAGCTATGGAACTATTTTTGTTCCTCCTCCTTCATGTACCCCCTACAGCTAAAATGTATTTTATGCAGAGCTTACTGCATTAATCAGAAGTTTCTACAGAAAAGAAAATTCAGTTTRATATTTATATGGAAGAACAAAATATGTTATGTTTCAAASTTTCAACTTAACATTTCAAGGTGCTGAACAGTTGGAGTCAGTTGAGCACTTGACTACCYTTTCCTATCAGGCAGCTAAGCTGTACCTGGGAGAAGAGGAGTCCTCAGATATCTAATTTAATACCCCAGTATAGCGTAGAAAGATACAGATTATTCAACTTGCTTAAAATATAACATTTCAAGACAGTCTGAAGAAATGATATTGGGAATATTCGATCTGAATTTCATATAAAAGTTTGTTCTACAATATTTTTTCAGCATTTTGACCTTTTAGCCCAATAGGATCTCAGGAACAAAATTTTTAAAGAGCCAATCCTTACTGGCAGAAATTGATTTATTAAAACTGAATCTTTAGATATAAAAAAATYTACAGCACAAATGACAAATGCAGATGAAGAATCAAAAAAACTTTACAGATGTGTGCAACTTGTATTTTATGGCTTTTTTGGGGAAAATAGGTATTTTTGCAAAATATTGTTGAAGAGGAAAATAAATCAAAGAAATATTCTTAAAAATCTAGAAACYTTCACTATTACATAGGTTAATATTCTTTTATGCAAACTGTCAGCCACTGTAAATCTCATTATCTGGAAATATGATACCATTTTAAAAAACAGTTATAATTTTAAATCATTCATTTCATTTAGCAATTAACTCTTCCATCTGCAGGTCAGCAAGTCTCAGCTACGTTTTCTTCCATAATCCAGCAGGTGAAAGGAAAACAAAAACAAAACAGAAATCAGATGTTGAAATTACATAATCACTTTGTAGGAGAACAACTTACCTTTCTCACCTGGTGGTATTACAGTGTTCACAGACATCATAAGATACATTCCAGCAATCAAAGGCTGCCTGTAATTCAAAAAAGCTCTGCTAAACAAGTCCTGTGTAAGAGGAGACTTCTGCTGTGAGTGATACGATGTGCAATACTACTTAACACCACCAATTTTTAAATGTTGGATTGTTTCTGACAAACAGAAGGGCGCTGTGGCATAGTGCTTTTCCTTCCCTCCTTACTATTTTAAAGCATCTTCTACAAAGCATGTAGATGGTTATTTTGTTCAAATTCACTTAATTTCAATCATTGTCACAAATTTCTAACTATGAAGCTTCCAAACTGGTTTAATTCAATAGTGACAGCATTGTATCAAAAGTTTAGCATAAAAGAAATCATTTACCAAGAGATAATACATGGCTTCAAAAATAATATTACATACACCACAGAATTAAGCATTATTTATTATATTTTTATTTCACATCTTTCAAAGGAATCTAAAGGGGTTTCAATGCCTTCTGTTCTGATAAAAAACATCATASTAGAAATATATTTTCTCACATACTTACTTTTGATGTGTCAGATGTAAAGTTACACCAGAGCAATCCTTGTGTTTATCTGTACAAATCATGAAACAGTTTAATCATTAGTATCTGAAAGTATGCAAAATTACTCCACATTAAYAACATTTCCCTACTGGCCTAAAGAAATGCTACAGAAGACTACAGAAGTCTTAATCTTGCCGTTTGCAGTAAAACTATTGAACCCTCACACAACAGAAACATTATCTAAATTTACACAAACCAGAACATCACATACTTTATATAAAGTAAATCTGTAATATTTAGGAGAGCTTTGGTGGATGAAAAAAATAACTGCTCTTTTGGCAGTAGAAATGGCAAATCTTTATTTGCATCTGGGAAATAAAAGTGTCATTTTTACATCAGCAGAAATAGCCTTTTTKCTTCAAATAAATTTGTATTTTGACATACATTAGTAAAAGTGAAGGATCTGTGGAAAAGCATTAATTTTAGCCATTAAAAATGAAGCAGCCAGAAATCCTTATAATAAAAGCCAGTATTTGAACTTGAGATAMAACATACAAAAGGAGTCTGTTTAATGAAGTTGAATATTCTAGAACAGTAAAAATAGCTCTGTCATTTATTACTGCACTGTAGCATCATTCTCTAATATGTTTGACATTTCAATTTACTGTTGTCTTGATAGCTACTCAATTTCAAACACTGAGTTAAAAGTAATCTTAAGACCTCAATTTTCACTAAAAAAAARTTTCCTTTCCTTTTATGTTTTATACTAAAATCAGCTATACTTAGATGATGGATGTAACTCTTAAGCAAGTAAACAGAACAAGCTGAAAAAAAAATCTCCCTTAATCACATTAGCTTGAGGTAAGAAAGAAAACAGTGCTACCACAGCTGACAAGTGCTAACTCAGGARAGATTCTCCTCCCATCAGGGCCTAGATTCAGACCTGAAACAAATGGTGCATGTGAAAAGAAGAAAGGATTATGACTTAAGTGGGACAAATAGAGAGACTTAATCATTTAAAAAAGAAAAATCAGTTTTTTTTAAAGACAGGTATTTTGATCATACAGTATTTCATTACTTCTACATAATGTATAAATYGGGTGAGTGAAAAAGTTAATCCATTTTTGCTAGGTTCTCATAATGCTCATCATGGCATCTGAGAATTTTTGTGTTTCTCTGCGTCACCCAGGAGGCACTTCCATATTCAACAACTTGATTCAGTATATTACAGCAGCTATACCTGTAAAAACAGCAATAAAGACAAGAAACCTTTTCCGTACGTGCAGAAGAAAAATTTGAATGCAGCTTTCCGTCTTGTGATCAAGACCACCCATGTACTGTGGTTGCACTGGATGTTTGGAAAGCATGTCTAACGCAAATTTTTAAAATCAAGTGTGATGAAGCAGCAGGAAAGCAGATGAAAATTCACATCGTAATGTAGAAAGAAAAGCCTATCGATTCTATGCAGATGGAATTTCTGTCTCTCTATCTCAAGCTACGTATAATATTACCTCAAATACAGAGAATTTGATACATATATTCTGCTTAATGGATCGAATACAAGTTTGGCAGAGTATTAACACACACAAAGTTCACTCACAATCAAGAGTATTTTAAGGCCATATTTAAAAAAAGTAAAGGTAGTTAGCCAGTTATTGTTGCCCTATTTCGCACATTATGTCTGTTCTGTAGAACAGCCAGATGAACAACATACTGTAGAAAACAGTCTTTTTCTGTAAAATAGTACACTATCTTCAWTTTTTTGTGCACACATACATGCTTGTACTAGACACAGAATTAATCTAAACACTAAGATACAAATTCTCCAATTTAAACTATGACACATTTAAAACCAGTCTTCAAATGCCTTTTTAAAATTACTTTTTAACAATAAAAATAAATCCATCCATAAATACACTCAGCACATGGCAAGACTGAATTACACCCTACATGGGACTCATCCCAATCAGCCTGCTGTGCCCCGCTCAACAGCTATATGGAAAGACACCAACTGAGAAGTGGTTTCATGCARTAAATGGTTTATGTAGTATGAAGCGAGAAATACAGACACAACAGTCACTGAAGTCAGATTTCTCCAATGTATCAACCATTTCCTCAATAATTAACTTTTTTTTTTCCCTCTGGGAATATTTTAACTTTTTGTTTGTTTGTTTGTTTCCATGCAAAAAGTTTATTTTGCTTCCTATGTTCCATTTGAGGTGGGAAACAGAGATGTTGAGAAGRTGGAGAAAAGGTTGAAGAGGAGAAAGGATAGGATCAAATAAGCAGATTAGATAAGGGGGGAAATGAAAGAAATCAAGGTATGGTCAGCACAGTCTAGATGGAAAGAAAAAAACCCAAAATTATCAGTCACAAATAAATGCTGCTTCCAAAGAGCCAAGTCAGGGATCAAAAAGCACCAGAAAAACCAAGTCATCAGACCAAAAGCAGGAAAATTGTGGCAAACCACTTGAGAGAAAAAGAAAAGAAATTCAGTTCCCATCATTTCAGGAAAAGTTCATGAAAAGAATATACTGTTTGTTCTCCTCCACCCTTTCCTAGGAAGCTTCCCTTACAGTCCCAGTATCTCTAGTTTTGAGATAAAGGTCTTTGATGTCTCTTTTGCCTCACCTTCCTCATTTCCAACTCTGCTCTGGACTAAGTTTTTATCTATTAATATAGCACAGATGACATTGCAGAAGCTGGCTTTAAGAACAAGTTTGACATTGTTAGAGAGTTTGCAGTACATCAATTTTAATGAAAGCTGGGAAATATTTGCTTCCTTTGAGAACATTTTACTTACTTTATTATTTAATGTTATAATTTAAWAAGCAATTTAAAGTTTTGTCTCTTTCACTTTTGGAATTTACAATTCAAAACATCACTGTGTTGTCCAACTTTTAAATAGTGCTGAGCAACACCCCAAAAGCAATAAAAATAAGCCTAATACACCCCAAACATGAGTCATTTTTGAAAATGTTGGCCTTACTATTCACATCTCTTTTTTAAAAAAGGGAGAAGGAGACTCATATTCTTCAGTTTGTGTTCAGGTGATCCAGACTTTTACAGTTTTCAAAGTACTAAGAAGAAAAGATGAAATTCCCTTTTTTTGGTCCAAAAGGAAGATCAAAACGAACTGAAGACTATCAGTGGGAGATCTGTTATTGCTACTACAGCGGCCAATCGTATCAGTCCATACCTGGAACAACACCAAGACTAAAATAACAGATGGATAGATTGCACTGGATACATAAAAATTTATTACAATACGTTGTAATTTCTTCGGCAGCTGTATTTAGCCATATCTGAGCTAAACGTGTTTTTATAAATGTACGCTGAAAATACARTTTTCCTTGTTAGTCTTTCCCTACAGCTCACCCCCTTGAAACTCTGAAGCTGCTGAACATCATACCCAAGAGAGTTGGCAGAGGGGCAGCGTCAGTTCATGCTGCAACCTCTCTTTTAGAGCATCGCTGCACGGCTTAAGCAGAAAGATCCCTAAATGTTGCACAAACCAGACAAAATCTTGGTCGTCTTTCCAGTCTATCAGTCCAGCTTGCCTGAATACTTTGATTTTTGTATTTGAGCTATCCAGCAAATGTACACTGATCTAAGGTAAATAAATTACATGCTTTTATTTGCCAAGTGGCAAGGAGAGGGAAATGTGTTTAACTCAGAAACATTTTATCTCAAAGCTTATTCTCCATGAAGAGTTTCCATCAAAAATCAAACAAGCAGTAGTGTTTACGGCTGCGTTTTAAAGGCTGTATGCATATAACAAAGTCATATTAAARTATTTCCTGCCCTTATTTACCAATGTCAAACAAAATTAATGGTGCAAGTTAACGCCCAACACTGGCTTCTGGTATTTTAAATGCATCTTTTGTTTTAAAATTTGTATGTAACTTTATAATGGTAATTCTAAGTTCAACAACCAATACACACATAGATTAGTTAAAAAAAAATCACCTATGCTACATCCTGTTTTATCCTGTGCTATGTTTTCCAGGGGAAACACCTCACATACTAGCAATAGTTACAAATTGTCAAATAACACTCCTAATTGCGGAGAAGCCAAATTACCCTAAACAGAGACGCKCTCTTTCTACAGGCTCATTTTGATACGACTTGGCAGTGCAAACCTGCCACTCTGTCTGCCCCAAATGTATGACCCTACGCAGGAATAACCTGCCATAAAGGCGGAGGCTCGTAGGGCCGCCCAGCAGCTAAGGAACCTGCTCCGTGCGGAAAGCAGCTCCCGAGGTTTTCCGACGGTGGGCGGCAGCCTGGAGGAAAGCTCGGGACCCCGCAAGTCAGCCCTCAGTGCCCAGCTCCCAGGCTCTCTGGACTCCCTGGCAGCTCACATTGCAAAAKCTGACTGCTGCAAGTGTTTTCACGTGTAAATGCTTTGAAAATTCAAAAGAGGCTGAGGATTTTTATTTTGCATAAGTGATATCCAACTTGTTGTCGCGTTTGCCTAGATACCAAAGAAAATCCTGTTGTTTTTAACTTAGAATTAGAAAAACAAAGCCCTGAGACATCTATTTCCTTTGCACTCTGGATACCTGAATTATGAACAACAGACCACACCACTTAAAATCTGTATTTAGTTTTTTCATTGCTTTAGTTCTAACGTTTAACAGGCACAGTATAGACTTTACAAATGGCTACTAGAATATTTGCAAGCTTTCACCGCAGCAGAACGCTGCCTTTTCTGACGTTGCAAACCCCCTGTTATTTAAAAATCAACCTTTCGATTTGCTCCAGAATCTCCACGTATAGTCTCAGGATTGACTTTGCCACGTTAACGATGCGAGCCAGCCTCAGATCTGGAGCAGAGGCTCTACCTGAGCAAGGGAATTCCTGCGCTAACGCCCACGGGGAATTAATCTCCAAGTTCTATTTAGAAGACAAAGAAATACGGTACAAAAATGAACCTAATCCTTTTAAAGAAAGAACCAAATTCAATATACTGCATTTGATTTTGACACCCGATCTTTGATACCCAAAGAACACTAGCTCAGTTCATTTTTTCATGCAAGCCAGAGGACTGGCTATTGCTGATCTGTTCACTCATCCAAAACCAGTTCAGYAATATTCTTTTAAAAATCTAGTAACAATTAGAAAGGAAAATAYACCTCTCTTCAGTTCTGAGTTAATTATGAAAGCTCAAAACAAAATTTTCCCTTTTTTAAACTAGCCGCATTTTTGAGAAACAAAATGTAGGCACAGACTCCTCAYTGTCATTTTTACAGCCAACTTTCCAAGCAGAAAAAAGGCCAGCTATTGCTGATCTCAGTCATGCATAATTTTTTTAATTAAATAAATAAATACCATGCAAAAATCATGACTGATCTGTTGATATAATATCATAAACATGAATATCTAAAATGACAAACACGCAAAATGAATTAAATCAGGGCACTCTAACGTCAAAAGCCTTCTTGCTATCAGAGAAGCACACTGTCTCCAGTGTTCAAATAATACTAACACTCAAATGACAGCTTACAATTCACATTTTTGTGAGTAAGAGACAACTCCCAGGTGGGTAGCCAAAATTAGAAAATTCCCCAATCAGAAAACAAAACAAAACAAAAACCAGGTATATCTGTTTTTCATGTAATGATGGCAACGTAAAACTTGTGAGGACTGACAGCTGGAAGAAGTCTGCTCCAAGCATACTGACAAGCAGTACCAGCTGCTTCAAACAAAGCACCTACTTATATGCACAGAAAATGACAGAACTGGATTACTTTCCTTTCAGAAAAGGTAAAGACTGGTATGTTCATTTTACCTAGCTTCTGACTACTTTTAATTACTTCAGTTCTTGGAAAGGATTAAGATATCGGTATGGCAGGTTAGAAACAACATTCATCTTTGCTGCAAGGAGGACAAGGGAAAAGAAAAACTCTAGAGATTCGAAGAAGAAAAATACATATTTTTAAAATCAGATCTGAAGCCACTTATACAGAAGAATAAACCACAAATAGCACAAGTGCACTGCATATCCCTACAGACCAAACTTAAAATTGTTTGTGTGCAGTTATAGATTTTAAGAAGCCTAGGTTTATTTTAAATTGAATCTGAACCCTGAAATACTTGAGAGTATTAAAAAAGACAATCTTCTGACCTACATTTTACTTGTAACATAATTGTACCTACCATCAGTCATAACTCCAACTTACTATAATTTTTGCTCTAGTAATATAAAGTAGTCAATGTAAATGAAAGTAGTCAAATAGAACAATTATTGTTTTCCTAGAATGGCTGTTTAAACATACCTCAAATTACATTGGTGAATTCTTTTTTGTTTTTCCAGCTTGTTTTATTTTTTTAATCTTTGTGCATTTTATACACGATATGATATRTTTTATTTTGATATTTGAGGATTATATGCATATCTAAATGTGAAAACACTTAAATCTAAGTAGAGAAAGAAAGGCGAGTATAATTAGATTAATAGCAGGTTAATGAAATGAAGAAATATCCCTCTTAAAAATAGTTGAAAATGAGTTGAGAAATTTTTCCTAAGACATTTTTTCCACAGACTGATAGGAAATAGAATTGGATGCTAATACATAAATAATTACTACTTCAAGCCAAGTATTTTATATTTGCAATGACTTTCAAGTCAGAAAATTAAACTCTGAACAGTGCTTCTGAATCCTTGATGTGCTGATGAAAGCTCAGTATTCTTCATCATTTGTCCGCTATTCTAAATGGTAACAACTGCATGTACTTGCAAAATTTAACGATTATATTCCTATATTCTGAAAAGCCAGTTATCAGCTGACATCTCAGCAGATATAAAGACAGCATCTTTTAAATCACTCCTGAAGTTTAAAATCATCCCAAAGGTTCTACGGTTCAGTATTAGTCTTGAGCATAGCAGTTAAGGTTTCTGAGATTTAAATTATATTTTTACTCTACTAAAATTGTAATTTTTACAGTCAGAAAAAAATAGAAACATTTTCTTCTCACAAAAGTCATAGAGAAACTAAATATTTTTTTCAGTTTAAAAATAAAAGATCTGATTACCAGGTAAAACAAAAACCCCTAAACAATAGAGATAGTCTGCATACTCTTTAACCGCTGAAGTAATACGTGACAATAGTATCTCCTAAATTACAGCCTTCTTATCGGTCCACATCTCTTTAAACTATGATCATTTCACAAGTTCATTTCTATGACATCCTTTTATTTATTCCCCCTCTGTCTAAAAGAAGTTCTGATGAGGGGACAGTGGTATAAATTTTTTTTATTTCAGGTGTAAACTTATGATAATACAGCTTCTCTAATATGGACAACATTGAGTGGTGCGTGCGGGCATGTGTGTGTGTKTTTTACCTAGGAGATTTGAATATCAAATTAATCTACAAATTAAAGTTTCCCAAACGCTTCCTCAGCTAATGAGCAATAGAAGCTACTCATGTTTCTTTTTCTTTTTTTTAAAGCTATGAACACACAAACGGTACTGATGAGTGAAGATTAACTCTCACTGTCCCCAAGCAATAACGAAGATCAGGCTCTCACCTAATATGTTTTCTTTAGATGTTAGCAGCTGTAATTACAAGTTATTTCACCAGGTGAAGAATCTCACAGCTGTCCTAGCCCTCTAAATTGTCTCATCAAAAGTCATTCTTTGAGTCAGCTTCAGCTGTACRTATGCACCACTTCCATTTGAACAGTTCCACCCCACTCACTGTGGTCCTTCCTCCTCCTCCCCTCCGCTTAGCGTTATTGCTGTTTGGATACATTACATTTCATGTCACAGTAGAAACCTCACCTTCAACTTTAAACTAAACTTTAAGTTATTAAAGATAGTAGGATACTCTTGCAGGAAACCTCGGTACGTTTTGCCCAAACTTGCAAGAGGTGCACAGAAACGAGGGGTCGTGGCCAGGGGAGTTGCCAACTGCAGGGCTACTTGTGTATTGAGAGCTCAGGACAACCTGCAGATCTTTCATCACGGCAGCACTGAAGGATTCAGAAGCTACTGGCAAAGTTCAGAAATTCCTCATGTAACGCATATCCCCCCTCGTTCAGTACACGTTCAGCAGATTTCATTTCCATTTTGTGAAGAAACTTCTGTTAGCATTGGGCAGGTATTCTCTTTTGTAATAGTACTACAGTCAAAGGTTTTTAAAATTTATTTCTTCCTATGCATATTTTGGAAAAAAAAGCTAAAACTCTTGCTATTATTTTTTCCTATTATTTTACTTTCCCTTTCTTCTACTAAGCCCAACATTTTCATTTATCAYTCAGCCTATGAAGGTCTTCACATTCCTGTTTCAACTCTATGCACTGATGTATTACAGCAGAGTTCAGTAAGACTGACAGTGCATTTCTTTTTCTTTTAAATGCAACGGGGGCCCTAAAGCAAAGATGCCACATGACAAGTGATTCACAAGAGTGAAAAATAAAAAACTCACGTGTCTTAAAAAGGTGTCAGAATAAGGTGTTTCAGATTTAAACAGTATGGTACAACATGAAATATAAATCAGAAAAAACATTAAACTTATCCAAAGCAGCCCTCAATCAGACAGACTAAGGGTGCTATGGGTATTTTCTTTCATTCAACTTTCTTAAATAAAACACAGTACTCCACAGAGAAAAAGTTCCTCCCTCATTTTAAGACTAATTTGTCTCTTCATTAGGTCAAGTCATTTGCCACAGACTTTTTTGAAGAAAAGATATCCTTGTTCACCTTCTTTTAAAAATAAAGCAAGGTTACAAAAAACTCAAGTCAACATATTAACCTTATTACAAGTATGCCTATCGATCTTTATCTTTGCCAAAGAAATTTATTTCTTCAGATAATTAACGTATTTTTAAATGTTCTGAATTTCTGTAACTGATACAGTCTACAGAATGAAACTCCAAAATACGTACCTCTAAATGCGCTGATATCACCATAGTGTACCTGGAGCACAAAGTATTTGCTACCTGTTTCTCCTCCAACTCTGAATCCGACACCTTAAGAGAAGGAAAACTCATTAGGATTGCAGAGACAATAAAATGTAAAATGGTTTGTCAATGCGGACAGTATCTAAAAATACAAATTTCTGTAGTGGCTCATAGTGAACAGGTAGAAARTGTCCCTGAGATACCTATGAGGAAAATGTTGCCCTGAAAACTAGAGAAAAACACCACCACAGATTCCTGAACAGACCAAGAAGAAACAACCATAAGTTAATCATTACTGAATAGATTCCTACTTTATGCAAAGAAGTCTCTCATTCCAAGAGCCTGAATGCAGATTTGACACAACTATTAAAAAGAAAAAAAAAAAATTCACCATTCTAGCCACCCGTCTAGAATTTGGTGGAATTTTCATTTCTTATACTACCTGGGAAAGATAGCATTAAAACTGACCTAAGAACACACTGAGAATGAAGATAAGAAAACCTGTAGTACAGAATTAATTTCCACCCCAAAATATTCAACTCTGAAAAAAACTTGCGGAAGTTATAAAACTATGCCAGTTTTGGACAGAAGCAACAACATGGATAGAGGAAGAATTTGAAATAATGAACACAAATTGTAGAGTATCACTGTCACCAAAAGGGATTTCTCTATATTGATTCTATAATGAACATACTAGGAAAGAAGCAGAAAAAGCAATTTCTGCTTATTCAGCCAGTGAATACCACTAGATTAAAAACTGCCAACGGTAAAGCCTACCTGCAAAGATAACTGCAGCACCTCTGCTTGCAAATATAATATCGTTATAAAATAACCCCTTATATTTATGGGCATCTTAAAGACAACAAAACTACTCGCAGGAGTTTAACACCAGAGTAAATACCAGGTCTCCACAGAGTCCAAGCAATGTTTTTTTCTTCTTAAATTGACATGCTGATAACCAAACCAAATAACATTCCTGCTGATATATGTGTATATGCACAATGCACTGCTCCAGGTTATGAAAAGGGGTAGTAAAAATGAAAGAAAAAAATAATCTCAAACTCAAGGTATTTTCAAACTGAGGCTGCATAGATGGTAGATATTACCAGCACTCTTGGGAGATTATTAGAAAGAACCACTTCTCACTGACTTTCAGAAGAATGATTACTACTAGCCTACGAAATTTTGATCACATTCAAAGTCATTTATTTATATACAAAGTGGGTATGAACATGCTGTCCAACTGCATCCAAACATCAAGAAATAAAAAAAGGGTAAAATTATCCAATATCCTTAAGACTACAGAAAAATTCAATGCTTAGATGACAACTTTTGTGCTTTCCTGAACACATGACAGTATGTTAACAGCTTTAGAGGGATGATATAAACTGTGCTATTGAACAATGCATAAATACTGCACTAATACCTTGTAGAAAATGCAAAATAAATGCTACATAAAGGAAAAAAAAATCAAGCATTATGTTATTATTCTCTCCTTTAGTCCTTTTTCCCCCCTACTGAAGCCCATAATGTTACAGTAAGTAAGATGCCAAAAAAACCTCTCCCAAATATATTGTCTAGCATAACGCATTCACAATTTATGAGGTTACAGTTTATACAGTTTAAACCAACTAAGACTTAATAAAATACTACAGGAGTTTCCTAGAGATGCCAGGTACTTGCTTCCACATCATCTTCTCTCTCTTGCCCCCAAATGCAAGAACTTCACATAAAAGGCACGATACCTTTGGGCAGCCTGGTGGGTGGAGCATTTCTTGCCCAAGCATACAAAATATTAGATTTGTCTTTGCATGTTCCTTCATCACAGTCCCTAAAAATACGAGGAAAGAAAACAGAAGGAAATATGATTATTTTTCCATTTTGAAATCTGCAAATGTCAGGTGAATTACATGCATAAAATGATAATTTTAAGGCATGTAAAGATGTTTTTGGATGTATTTTGTTTAAACACAGTTCTCCTAACTTAGGATGTATTCCTGGCTGTCACTAGGTCCTCCATTTTAACCTCTTTTATATTTTCCCCTCCTCTGTCTTAAGATAATTTTAGGCAAATGGAATCAAATCTATAGAAAGTTCTGATAGTCTCCGTCAGTCTAGTTAGTAACTGGTGGTGAGAAAATAAAGGAAACTTATGAGGATGAACCACCAGCTGAACGTTTTTAGCACTGTTAGCTTAAGTGCCTCAAAACAACACTGGCTGCCAGGTTTCCAGAGCTACATAGAAGCCATATGTAAAGATGCAAAGTAGTAAAAACAAAAACAAAACAAAACAACTTTTTGATCAAATTTTGACATTTAAAATTCATCTAAAAGATCACTGGTTAAAATAAATATCACAAAGGCTCTCCATAAAACCACAGATAGGAGGCACTCATGTTCTTCCCTGTACTAGATCCAAGCTCATTGCCTCAAATTAAGTTTTCATTTCACTGCACAGTGTTTTTCTTTTTCTTTTTTTTTTTTTTTTTGATTTTTTTTCTATTTATGAAAAACAAAGTGCTTGCCAAGCTGCAGAGCACAGAGAGGTCACAGCCATCTGCAATAACTGCAAGCTCTAGAGCTGCTGTCCCCAGCCTCTGCAGCTGAAAGCTGCAGGCGACATGTTTTCCTTCATCAGAAGAGCTACTCCAGGGCTGAGGCCACCGAGCAGACACACAAGTGGTCACRGCTCCTCCTGTGAGAATTTTGTGTGTGTGTTTGTTTTAAAGGTGCCTACAGAGCTGTATGGATAAATAGTCACCAGAAAGCTACGTGCTGAGAAGGTAGCATGCAAAAGTTTCCTGAGGACTGATAAGCCTTAGAGACCAGCAGTCCTGTTGAATCCAGAAGACCTAATAAACTCCGGACACAGAGCCCACTGAACCTGTAGAAGGCTAATAGCATATGGCAGCGCTGACAACAGCTTGTGTGACCTGGACCACATCCAAGGGGGTGCAGACTCCTACATGCAGATGTAGGCTACCGGATTGTATACACAGATGAGGAACCAAGGAACTGATTAGGCAGGAGTTTTCAAACACCTACCTAAAAGCCACTGCCACGTCAGTTCAACCCTCCCCTTCCAAGTAAACAGTTGGGTTTGGCCTCCCTGCTGTTTTTTCACTTGGGAAACCACTATTTTTGTTCACTATGGGAACATATTGCGTGAACAGAATTAGCAGTAAGGTTTGAGTCTATTTATAAGAGCTTAATGAGTAAAAGGTATTCTAAGAAATAGTGGCTTCGATTGGTGCACCTTCCCCCTCTCTCTCGATCCTCTCTTAGGAAAAAGTTATTTATAGGGTGCATTTGCATCTTCTGCAGTGGCCCAGCAGGGCTAGGCACAAAGTGTCGAGGGCTTGAGCGCAGAAGTCATGCCATGAACGCGGCACYGCAGCTTCCTGTGGCTGTGAGCCTGAGAAGGCCTCGAGCTGAAACCGCACTGAACGCACCGACCGATCCCTGATGGATCCAAGCCAACATTTCAACCCAAACCTGAAGCCTTTTGCCTTTCATACTGCTGGTAAAGTGAGGTCTGAAAAAAATATCTGCACATACATAATATGCCCACCTTAAATAGCAGGGAAACAGTTTCACACAGTAYGAAGAAGGGAATAAGAGCATAAAAGACAGGACTTTCAGGAGATGCAGGTTCAGTAACCTTCCTGTCGAGAACATCTGAGCCACCCGTTCTAACCTTCAGCACAGCGGCAACTCTGCAGTCCAGTCTGTACTCCTGGGGCATCACTTYAGTTCTTTGTGTACAGGGAAAACCACTGCAGTGGGACATTTAGAGCCTCCACCATTCCACAGAGTCTTACTTTAACAGAGGCAGAAAGCACAGCAGCACTGCCCTGATCATCAGCCCACTGAGCGAAGGTGAAACACCTCACTYCTCCCCCTTCACTACTCTGGCTCAGAAGGCCCACCGACTTGTCCGTCCCCCCTCCCAAATGAAGCATGTCCCCCCCCCCAAAAAAAGCTGTTTTCTAGACAAACTTATTTCAACGTAGGTAAAATGTTTCATGATTAGTGATTCATACAGGTGTAGGTAAAGCTCTGCAGCTTTCAACTGCTACCATCTGAAAACCCAAAAGATTTTAGGGATCTACCCAGGTATTAAGCGGCACAGTTCGGCGGTACGCTGAAGAGATGGGCCAGGAGGAACAGCAGAATCCAGAATCACAGCCTCACTTTTATCACAACATACCAGGCCTGCAATTTACACCCCAGTACTTGTTACAACCTTCAGAAAGATATTCTATTGCATTAGTTAGGTTAGAAAAAAGTAAAATAAAAACAAAAGTTATGTAGGCTATTCTGAACTCTGTCTCAGTCTCTCTCTGGGATACTACTGGGTAAAAGACAGTGCAGGAGAGAAAGCTAAAATACCACACCGTTCTTTCATTATGCTTAAAGAAGTTTACTCTCTCATATAGGTATCAATGCTGACCTTRAACACATATATAAATAAGTGTATAGAATATAATTATACTAACAACTATAATTTTGACTGCTGATCAAAATTATAATATATATTTTTTTGGTAATGTCTATAGTCAAATTTTCATTTTGGGGGCTGCAGAAACACTGCTTACTGACTGCTGCTGCCTATTTCCTCCCAGCTCGTGCCACTCTGCTTTCCTGCAGGCTCTTCTCAGCCCCCCTGAACTCAGCAATGGCATTCTTGTCACCCCGGGGTACACCAAGGGGCTACGTTTTTATGATACTTATCTTACTCTTGTCATTTTTCAGATTTATTAATGCTGTTTTGTCCTCCAATCTCCTGGAAGAACCGTAATTTACTACGTCTGAGAACACTAAAATACAGATTCTTTGAAATGCTCACAGATGAACTTTAAGATTTTAAGAAAATCTGCTGTACGTGAAAAAAGAAAAGTATGCGTACAAGCCACAGCAGAGGACTGAAGTATGCATATCTACTTATGAATGAAAGAAAAAATGAAACCATGCAATGAGTAAACAGTGAGCATACTACACAAATCAAAGAACATTTTACATTTAGCCTAAGTTATTTCATACCAGAAGAGGGATTATTACAAAACAATAGGAACATAATAACATTTAAGGGCTTAGGACAGTGTAATTTACTTCCCAGCACTCGTTCCTGGCAGGACTGTTAGAATTTCTGGTTGCTACATTAAGGATTCTGTGTTAGATTGTAATTTTCAAATATTAATGTCTCCATCAAATTGAGAAGGTGTTTCAAAATTCCTTTTGACTCAACATCCAAACCACACAGAYGAAAACCAACATCTTCAATTTTAACTGTTTCGACGCCAGAGCCATTTCGACACACCTCTTTAACCTCCAACTCCAGAGCATGCTGGAGCCCAGAGCATGGGCATCTTCAACTGGGCCCAGTGCTGACTACTGCCAGRCTGACTATCTGAACCATCCTACTGCTCAGTAATACACGAGCAGCTGTATAATGCGGTATTTTGGAAGAGACCACTCCGGAAAGGATATTCTGAAAAAAACTGCAGAAGCAGCAAATGGGTCAGACCCCATAGTATTTACAAAAATGTCAGCACCATCAATCTCAAAAGTTTAACCTTAAGATCTCATGCAGATACCAGCGTTAGGGTTTTTATCATCTGTTTTACTCTGCCTTTTAAAGGAGAATATTCTGACATCTTCCACAGACTCTTCAAGAGCACTTTAAGACTCTGGCTGTCACTACTCTCTGGGCATATTCCTCCTACTTCGCGAATGAGGATTTTAGGCTACAGTGCCTTTGTAATTCACCAAAAATACATTTAAAGCAGAATGCCACAGAGAACCCTATCATAAAACAGAACACTCCCAAGTGTTTTTTAAATACTACTTCTTCCAAACAGGACCTCAAATGCAGAATATGTATTTATCAGTTTTTAAACCAAGTGCGAGTTTTTTTGAAACAAAGTTCATTGAAGAAGTTTGCTTTGCTTACTGGATCTTTTAAAGTAGAACATATTTGAATATGCTGTTTTCTCTACTTTGTCAAGAATTCCAATCTTACTAACAGTATTGGTGATTTGCACGAAACATGCCCAGTGATTTCTGTTTCAACAAAAAATCCCAGTAATTCAGTCATAGTCACTAAGTCTTTTTAACATGGTACAGCTTTGATTTAATTATCCTGAAATCTTACTTCAATGAAGTATGTCCACACTTCACCATCTTTTCCTTTTTTTTAATATTTCTGCATATAATTCAGAATTGTTTACAGTATACTCAATTGGATTGATAATTTTGGTCTTCCATAGGGAATAACCACTAGAATGTACATACTTCTTTAAAATGTATTAAAAACTGTGGTTAGAAGAGTAAATGAAAAGCTAGAAGTGTTCAATAAACCTATCATGACATTTGAATTATCTTATTTGTAGCAGGCAATAACATTTTAATATTAATAAGAAGAGACTAAGGGACAAAACAATGTATGAAGTTTCCATGGGAACAACACACCAATGTTTTAAGACCAAATATATTTGCATTAAAAAGCAAATTTTTTGCATTTTTCTCTATTATATTCTTCACTGATTCTAGCCAAGACTTGAAAAAAAATACATTTTACATGATTAAGAAAAATATTTTCTTCCTGAGAATTGGTCTGCTACATCTGTGGTAGAAAGTTTGTCCAGAAATGAAAATTGAATTGGTTCAATAGACTTAAAAAAATTTGATATTAAGATAACTTCTAGATTTTTTTAAAAAAGAAGTTACACATATTTGAATGTATTATTTACATTTAAGTATCCTTCCTTACTAAATACACTTAGAAATGCTTGAGAAAACTGGGAATATTTGACCTGTACAACAGAGATCGTGTGAGTTAACTCTTTGTTGTCAGAGCTGAATGGTGCAGGACAATTCTGCCACAGTGATGGTTGGTGGGAAACTACACTGAGAAATATAAATCTTTCTATTCTCCCCTCACGGGTAGTGAAATAGTTGTCTTGTATTCCCTTTTTAATATCTTTTGCAACCTGTACTGGAATGAATGATACCATTACTTTCAATCAAAAGCTTCCATAAACATGCCCTACTTCCAAGTAACTATTCTGATGGAGGACTTAGAGGGTGGTAATCTACAGCCTGTTTGGACTAGACAGCTATTTAAAATTATTCCTCCTGATCTCAACAAAGGCTTTGTCTACAAAACATCTGAAATGGGAGTTCATTTCAGGGTTAGTTTTGATGCAGTGTGAGACTTGTCCACCACTCCACTCTGCCCCCCAAATTCAAATGTATTCTTGATTATCTATGGAGAATTACTCAAAACTTTCAGTTAGTCATTTCAGATRTATATATACACTTTGGTTTCAGCATGGTTTATCAGCTCAGACAAAACTGCACGTGATAGCGGGCTGAATTGTTTCTAGGGCCAATTATGGTCAAGAAATTGAAGCTGCTACAGGAGTTCCCCCCCCNCCAATGCTGGGCAAAATCTGAGCCTTGTTAATCTACCCTATTTCTGTGGAAAGGTCTATGGACCTGTGCTGTTTCTGTGTAAAGTCCAGCTATGTCAACAACAGAGACAGGCATGCATCCCTTCAGACGAGATGATCTCTACCTGAATGTCCCATCAGCTTATCAATGGGAAGAGAACTGCAGGGAACATGTCATTCTGCACGGAGCCAGCACCACCACACAGCTTTTTGGAAGGCCAAACAACAAAGTTTTCAGAAAAGGAGGGTGGGGGTTGTCATAACTTTAGCGCACACTGCCACGACCACCAGGCAGCTAGTTACGTGGAAGCTGTATCCGTCCCTTTTTCATTCATTCACACTTAGAATTGGCCTGGATACAACTTCAGGCCCAAGGAAAAGTAATTCTGTCTTTGCATTCTGAAGGCTACTAAGGGATTATTTCTCCATTAACACAGCTAGTCCAGATCAACACAGTATGAAAAACAGCTCTTGATTTCATGTTTTAATGTTCTTACAATTGTCTGCAAAGCAAAGGCCAGTGTTGCCCAGAATTTTGATGAAGAAATTAAAATAATGCAAAAATTAACAGTGTGAGCCTCAGAAGAATAAAAAATGGCTGTCCATATAAATAGTAAGGGAAAGGTCCTTGTTAAACAAGTCTTTATAGTGTCCTTTTATGTCAGTTCTTAGACAGCCATTCTTTTCCCTAGTAGATGGAAGAACAAGCAAAATCATCATTGTTAGTCTAGAGGTAAGAAAAGGGAACAAACCAACAAAACAGAAAAATATACATAATAATACAGAGTCAACAGAATAGCAAAACTATTTCCAACAGTCGGAAACTAAAGCTAGCAAATTTAAACTAGTAAGAAGACATTTGCTTATAAAGGTGATTACAATTACTCTCTGAAATAAATGTGCAGCAGATGCTCCATATCTGAAAGTTTAAGTGTATACTTTCATGCACACGCACATATATGCGCACACAATATTAATTACATATACACATAGACACAAAATAAACTTAAGACATTTATATTAGCATTTTTTTTATAGAGATATATATGTATGTATGTGCGTATATGTCAAATAGACAAATTCAGGAGATCTCTAAATCCTGTTTTATATAGAACAGATGTGATTATCCTTCTAGCCTTACAGATGGCTATGGGCAAAGCAAGATAAACTGTTGCAATCTGTTGCAGTAAAGGCGATGTGAAATGGTGAGCCCCTGGATGAAAAATTTGTATTCAGAGAATATAAAGCAGATACTATAACTCAGAAACTGCTTACAGGGAAAAAAAAAAAAAAAAAAAAAAAAAAAAAAAAAAAAACATGGTACAATCTAATCAAAATCAGGAAGGCCAGATTTGAATACGACATTAAGCATGGGTGTCAATCTAACAGGCTAGCGATAGGTACAACAATAAAAAACAGAAGCCATATTAACAGCCTCATTGCACACACTGTCACTGACTGGGCGATCATTCTCATCTGGGAAAAATGATGATATAGCCAGTGAAAACAAACTACCTGGCTCCAAGTCAAGCCTAGGATTCAAGTCTGATCCAGTTTGGGAGAACATTACAATTTTCAAGCCTCTTCACATCTAAAAACTCAGCAACCAGAATTTTCACCTAGACCCTTAGAACTACTGAGCTGACAGCTGAACTGACAGCAAGCAAGTTGCTTGGTCCACCASCCCTAGGCTAGCAAGTCCTCCCAACACACCTACCAGGCTGTTAGACTTGCACCTTGACAGGCAGTTTGTAGCTTTTCCTCTCAATATTGCAGAGACTCCACCAATCATAGTCTGAGGCATGGTTAAGGTATTTCCTTTTCCCCTACAGGACTAAGCCTTAGATAAAGTAATCTGAATAGTGCCAAATGAAGAGAAACTAGAGAATTTTTTTTTTAGTGCAACAGAAGAATCAATTTTCTCCTCAGATATGCCTCAGAAATCATCTCATGACTGTCTCAAGTAGCTGATCAATCTAGAAAAGGACAATTTTATTATGTACTGAACACTTCAGATTAACAAAACTATTTCTAGACATGAGAAAGAAAAACATGTTAGAAATAAAATCTACTCGGTGTTAAATAAGACATTCAAGGTGTGAAATAATTTGAAAGACATGCAAGCAGCTTTTATGTTAGTATATTTTTCACATAAGTTTAAACTATTCAAGTAAGTATACTCTAAACAATAACAGAAGACACACTGGAAAAAAGAAGGAAAAGCAGTCTGCTGAGAAGAGAAATTTCTGTTTTCAACATTTTATTTATCTGCTTTTCTTGCAAGAAAAGATCACAGCATTCATTATAAATATTCAAACTCCTCACTGATAAGTACAAGGGAAATAAAACTCTTCAAAGTTTGTCATACGTTTAAATACTGATCAAATCATTTCCCCAAAACTATAGAGATGATCAGAAGTGCTAGATTCATATTTTTTGTGAAAAATGCATTATACTATCGTACTATCTCAAAATTCTGTTTCTAGTTATCTTATTGGTAAATATTTAAAAGACAAATTCAGATTATAAAACTGCATCAGAAAATCTGTATTAAATTGTTCCACAGATCAGATTAAATTACATAAGCTTTTACAGTGTCAGTAAAGCTTCAAAAGAGGCTCACTCTCAAAAACCTCTTAAAGACCAGCAACCTACTCAGCTACCCCCAACTTCAGCTTTTCAGCACTTTGGCTCCTCACATCTGTTCTAGCTGCACAGTGAGCTTCCCTCTGCCCTCACAGCTTTGGCATTTCAAAAAGCAAGTTAACTACCAAACCATCTGCCACAAAGAGCCTTCCTTAGCTTACTCTTAACTCAATTTCCCTTTGGACACCTGATATGAAACTTCTTCATACACAGAAAAGGGCAAACTATAGAGGAAGACACTAGGTCTCTGGTCTAAAGCTAGCACTAGCAACTACCCTCCAGTAAATAGAGGAATAATAAAGATAAGAAAAATCAGCAATGTACAGAACCTCTTGCTCAGAAAAATATAACATAGGAAAAATATTAGATGGAATGGGTGAACAAAGCCAAATGCACATATATTGCTACTTCCAAAGAAGTTGAGAAATGAGGTGGTTTGCTTACTGGGACTGCTGACCCAATGTATTTGAAAGATGAATAAAGTCAGAAACAATTCCAATAAAGCCTCCCTGACTTTTTTTTTTTAATTAAATACTTGACAATGCTTTATATCACTGTCTTACTCCAGTTTTCAATTCACATCCATGTGTAAATTATGGATTATGCTTTAAATTACTGATTTTGGTTTATCAGAACTGCCTAGAATTTGGATTATGAAGTGTCACTTGAAGTCTTTATGACCAATGTCTCCAAGGTACACGCTGTCCTCAGCAGAAGATTCTTAACTTCGAGAATTTAGTCATATCCACTCCCTAGAAATAGTACAATAGACTTTACATCTTGTCCCAGGCTAAAAAGTCTTCTCTATAAAACAAGATTTCCCAAGTATGACTCAAAGGAGGAAATAAAGTTTTCCTGCAACCCCCCCAAAAAAGCTTATTATAAACATCACTTTAAAATCATAAAATAGTACCACTTGGATTCAGATAATTTAATACTTATTTGCTGTAATTTTATCCAAATCATATAACTTGTCTGTCACAACACAAAAAATGCTGATACTGTCTAGTGATTTTACAAATAGGAATTTTTTTTTCCTCAAAGTTTATTTTCTTTCAGAAGTTGAGTATAATTGTCTCTCATTCAGCATAGTATCTTCTCTATATTTAACTATATTTATCTAATTAGGGGAGCTACAGCTGAACTGCATTAAACTTGACTTAGAATAAAAAACAAAAAGCTTAGCATTTTTATACTTGTTGTCAAACAAGCATCATGGTAATTTTTTTGAAGATGATATATCCTGCTTTTCTGTTCCCATGGATAGCTTAATTTCCTCAATAGTTGCAGAGACAGCTTCTCAGTATTCACTTTTCAAAAGCAGGTCATTTATTTGGGCTTCTAAATACGAACTAGCAGTCTAGATTTCTTAGTAGTGCCTGGCCACAACAGCTCTGAGTTTCTGCACGAGAAATAGCATTCACCAAGTTTAGTGCAAAAAGGGCATCTCAAGTTCGAGGTCCTGTCAAACATCTGGTCTGTCTTCATTTTGGGCTATTATGGCAGAGATGTGCACTCTTAAACCTTCTTTAAGACAGTCATCAAGAAGACAGGCATCAAGAAGCAGAAAACAGACCTCTCCCTCTTCCTTACAGATGACTCAGTTAAGAATAAACAAATAAATCCCAGACTACGCGGTGTTGCAAAATGCCAGTCAAATATGTCACAGCTCTAAAAATTTGACAGTTGCATACGCCAACATACCATTCACAGATGTAGTACTTTCCTTGGTCTTTTCTTTCAGAAATGGTCATTTTATTTTTTTCTCTTTGGAAATAAAATAAACTCAAGAGTGAAGTAGCAATTCACTATAGAACACAGAATACAGACAATCTGTAGACATAACCTGGAAAACATATGCTAACCCTCACACTGAGAAAGACCATCCAAATTACTCCAACTGTGATATTCAAGAACTATTGCTGATGTATTTTTAGCTACAGTTCTTAAAGCTTTAACTAAAATTAGCAAAACTGAAGCGTGGGAAGACTAGGATACTACGTATTTCTTCTTTCACAGTTTTTCCACTCAAGAAAGAATTTAGAAAGTGACACTTTAAAAGATTCATTTGGAGGCAACCAATACAGGAGAAGTTAGGTACAACAGTAAATAAGAGCCTGCAACTCTTACCAGTAATTTTCAGTAGAAGAGGGTTCATTACATCCAAAGAGTAACATGTGATGAACAGTGTCCATGCTGGCATGAGGTTTAAAGTCAACTGAAAGACAAAATGATAAAAAAAAAGCAAGCTGTCTTTATTCTCACCATGTATCACATAAGGAAGAACATTTTGTGCCATCATTGCTCCATATTGCTCCACACAATGGACGTGTGCCCCAGTTGCTTGTTATTTGCCTTCTGCGTTCCACTTCCAATTTTATAAGCCCTTACTACATCTCCACTCAGTGGCCTTTTCTCCCAAGCTAAAGTATCACACTTGATTTAGTGATTAAAAATAAAAAATTCCAGGTTTTCATGCAAAATTGTTGCATTTTTCCTTTTTCCTCCGATGTTAAATATGACACTTAGCATATCAATGTAACCCAGCAAATTTTAGCATAACCAGTCTTTTGACCATTCGCTTCAAAATTTGTACTTGTGATTTAATAGTACTTTTCTACTTCTTTAACCTCTTGTCTCCATCAAAAATCCAAACAAACAGTAAATTAGAATTAAGAGCTGTGCACTGGTTGGAATGATGTCTTCTTACCATGTTCCACTTGTAGCAAAATATTCCTACAACTCTTTTTAGGACTAAAGTTCCAAGAAAAGTGTTATAATGTATTCTCACTCACACGTGAACTCTTTTGGAATGGAAACCCAAAAGATTAAAGTTAATGCAATCACATTGACCAAACATTCCTCATGACTGGAAGGTTAAATGAAGGTGAATCTTCGGTACTTGACTGCTCTTTGTACAACGCCACAAGAACACTGTTTTTGCTTCTCAAATGTTAGTGCTCCTGTTCAGTAGAGTAAAAAAGTTACTGACATTATGCTGTAATAACACTGACTGTTGATGTACAACGATAGTGTTTCTAGGAACAAAACAGGCTGTGCTTCCTTTATTCGTTCTGAAATATGTCAGATATAGGGAATGGAAAGGAGTTTTCCTTCATTCGAGATAGGGATGGACCTTGGAAGGTTTTTAACCTTATTCTTCGGCAGAAATCTAAAATTGTAGTAACTGAGTCACTCCTGGCCTTACATGTACATAGACACTTGCAAGCTAGGTGTGTTCTAGCTGTTATAAAAGCCTTAATATAGGCTGACCACAAAGCTGTAAGCCACAGACACACCGTAAGTTTGCAGATTTATCTGCATCCCAACCTGGTATGTGAATATATAGCTAAGGAAGAGTTCCTGAAGTGAATTTTTCTGTGAACTACTGTTCCAGTCTTATGAGAAAAACAACAAAAATGGAAAAACCCCAAAACACACACTGTATAGTTTCTAATCCTATCTTATGGAGCCAAGATGCGCAGTGAGAAATGAGGAACAGCAGCCAGAAATTTTGGCACAGAACCCAAATTCCTACGTCAAAGACATAGGGCATGCAGTAAATTGTACGGGAGTGAGGACGTAAGAGGACTACCCGTGTATCCTGCTGTAGCCTTCTGCAACTTGAGCTCAAAAGCAGACTTGGTCTGAAACGCAGGTGAGTAGCCGGCTTGCTAAAGTGGGTGGGAGCTGCAGAAAGATGAAGGCTGCCAGCCTCACCCTGGGACCCCAGGTCCCAGGAGACATGTTCCAAAAGAAGGGCTGAATCAAGGCTATTCTGCGCTCTGCGTATTCTTAAAAGTGGGTTCAGAACTGCTGAACTTGCCAGTATGACTAAAGTCCAAAGACAACAGCAAATTCTTCCCTTCCAGCAAATTCTACTCATTCCATAGCCACAAACCAAATCTGTGTTACAGCAAGACCTTTTGTTTCAACATTTTTATCACTAATACTTAATAGCAAAACTATAACTAGCTTTTGCATGGGTAGACAATATGYCATTTAGTGTGGACTTTCTATCATAGTTTATAGGTGTTTAAAGCTGCTGTTACCAATTTAAGCAAGAAATGAAATTTCTGAAGGAGTTCATAAGCAGTATTCACATAAATGTGAAATACAGTGGTCTTTACCACAGAAAGTGACACCTGTACCAAAYGCGCTGTAAGCATCTCCTAGAAAGACAGCCTTGAGGAAAGGCTTCGTTAAGTTAAAGGTGAGGCTCCCCCGTCCGCTGAAGCCTCTGCCCATCATGCTGTCTCTCTGTTTCTTTCGACTCCCTGGCCGTTCTGCCACCTTCTGTACTTACTTACTCAGACACGGAAGTCAGGAAGGCTTTTGCTTGCTCTGCACAGTGCCCGTTACAATGATGTTCTAGCGCATGGACCTTTAAATGCTATTGCAAAAGTTATTACAAGTAAGTTATTAAATTCTACTACTGACAAGGAATAACGCACCACAACTAAAGCAAAATTAGGTTTCTGTGTGAACTACTACACTACTGTGTGTACACAGCTGTTCTAGCTCACATATCTGACCATTCCCACTGAAAGAAGAGTCTTAAAAACCTTTCAGTCTGTCTGTGCGC
Source organism: Rhea americana (assembly GCF_003343005.1). Lineage (NCBI taxonomy): Eukaryota > Metazoa > Chordata > Aves > Rheiformes > Rheidae > Rhea > Rhea americana. The sequence continues at coordinate 1,052,592 of NW_028185495.1, read as the reverse complement.
TTGAGAACTCTGCAGAGCTGGTTATTCTTTTCTTGTATAATAATTTTCTTAGCAAGAACTCCAAGCTTATATCACTTTTCCAAAATAGGAAGGAGCAAAGAAAGCCCTTAAAAATAAGTTGTAATTATAAAATCATACAAGTTAGTATTAAATTTAAGGCAAATGCAGCACTTGTTACTACTAAGGTACCCCCCCCCACACACACACACACAAAAAAAAACCCAAACCAAAAAACCTCCCCACAAAATATTTTCCTTTACAGCTACAGATATTGACAATTAGCCAATACCTGTATATTGTGTAGAACAGGTATCAAGTAGCATATGAGAACACTTGGAGGCTTCCAAGTTTGGATGATATTCAAACTTTTTGATCTAGAAAAAGATTGCATAGATCTTCAGGTATGTGGCATCATGAGGAGAGAATGGATGAGCCAAAGACTGCCAGCATGCAAACATTCATTCCACTTGTATCTTATAAATACTTAGCCTTTAAAGGACTATTAGACAACAGGAAAATACCAATGAAAGTCTCATATACAGGTTCCTCCTTTTTCAGCTATTTTGCATCCAACTCAAAGGTCCAACAACAGGACTACACCTCAAATTTGACTCAACACGTAGAGTCCAACAAATTTTAAAATTTTCTAAGCTTAACATTTAAAAAAGATGTACACTTGCAAAAATTAGAAGAGTGGACAAAAAGCAAAAAGAATCCATAAAACCCCAACATCACTTCTACTTCAAGTTTGCAAGTACAGCTATCATTTAAATTGGGATCTATTTTTTAATGCATGGAGAAGTGGCATAAAGTGACTACTGAAATGATAAAAGAGTAACAGATTTAGTTTAAATACAGTAAACCTGAATAAAGTTTGACTTACTTGCCTAACGAAGTGCTACTTTGAATTATGAACTCAGTGAGAAACAGGAATGAACAGACTGGAAATGGATGGAGAGGACACCAATTTAACCCTACCAGTGTCTAGTTAAACTATGTATTTAACCAATTCATTTCTAACATGTTCAACTTTGCAAATAACAACTCAGTCATATAACACTGACGCCTCCCCCCCCCCTTTTCTTTTTTAACAGCTTCCTTCTAAATTCTATGATTGAATTCACTTTAAAGAAATATATCAATACATCTATGTTCAGTATGATGGATTAGAGAGACATTAGAGTCCTTCAATTCAGGGAGGCCATTGTTACTAGGTATTAAAGAAGTTTATATAAGCTATACAAGGGTAACAAATCCACAACATCCTACAGTCACATATGGAAAAAAAGCAATAAATCATCTAATTACTGCCATCTGTGTTGCTGAACAGAACAGGCTCCCTCTCATTTGTATAGTACAATTTGACAGATAGGGACCTATCATCAGTCAGTAAGAAAAAGACACATTTATTTACTGGTCAGCCATGTGAGTGAAAGCAAGGAGATGAAGATGACAGTCAAATTTCTTGGCTGAGTAGCTTGCTGTCAGACTCTATTCTTATGTGTATCTGTAGAACATCCTTTAGCTATCACTACAGCTCAGTAGTCAAAAGCCAATTTTTAATCAAAGCTTGCACCATTAAAGACTCAGTCTACTTTCTGGTTTAGCTATTTATCCATACACACTAATCAAACATAAGGTGGAAGAACAAAATCTGATTTTTTTTTTAATGTGGTTGTAATCATCCTTCTTAAAAAAATTTACTTATTAATCTCACTCACTGAATCTTTCACGTATTAATTTYACAGCCATTTCATTTCATAGGAGCAAAAGGTATGTATCTAACATTAAATTGTTACACCTGTGGCACAGTCTATCCAAAAAGTCCCCCAAAACAAACACCCACCTCCCATTTTGTCAGTATTTACAGCCTTTTTCAAGCAAAAAAAAAAAAAAATGCCTAGTTCAAACAGAAATCTCAACCTTGACCGTTTGACCCTCCAGTAAAGAATTTCTTATAGTAAACAGCATCTGCCAAAATGTACAGATGTATCCCTGAAAAAGACCTCTAGGGTGTCCTACTCCTCCTTCTAGTTGGTAGTAGTTTATCAGAAGAAGCGACTAAGCAATCTTGCTTACGCAGTCTTAAAACTGATTCTGAACAAGTTGGTCAAGCCTGGAACAACACTGCCTCAGGCGCGTGGTAGGAAGTTATACCCTCCATCATGTGCAAGCATGACTGTATGTCTACTGGTTGTAAAWGCTCAGGGGAATAACAAAGCTAATTGTTAATTCAAAGCTCACAAATGTAAATTCCATAAAAAAACTGGAAGAGTTATGGACAATGTTTTCTACCTACTAACAAATGTAGTACTGGCCACATGCAATGTTCAAAAGAAGTCACCTCTTCCAAAGAGTTTAAATTCCACTAGCATACAACAAAGGGGAGAAAATAGGAAAACAAAGCAGAAAGGGGTAAAAACCACAGAAGTGGGAAAATATTTACTTGGAAGTGCCACATGCGAAGGCCAGAGCTAGAGGCAGAAAATCTGGGTCCTGTTCTAAGCATYAGCACTGAACTGTCACACGCGCTCAGCAATTCACCCCTCTGCATTTCTGCTCCCCTTCCCACACTTATTCCGTTTTCATCCTGTGTATTCCCATCTATTCACGCTGCAAGCTCTTCAGAACGCTGTCCTCTCAAGGGATGGCTGAAAAGCAACCCAGAGCAACAGAAACTCCTATTTTCAGTTTCAGAAGCTTCTATCATAAAGTAAACCAGTAATCAATCAAGGGTAATTCACACATAGCAGTCTCCCAAATAAAACCAAGTTAAAAACCCTTCTTTCAGGCCATTTCAGGTTACCTAAATAGGTCATTGACACTTTGTGTAATTTCTCTTGTATTTTTACACTATTTATTGGAAATACGGGGCATGCAGAATCTGCTTAGACTAGATAAAAATACAGAAGCCACCATTTTGAAAAGAATGATTTCATTCCATGTATATCAATCTTCTCTGCCTATTTAAGTAACATAAAATATATGTATGCAAGTAAGCTAATAATTAGTTCCACAACACTTAAAGATATTAAGACATAGTTAAAGCATCTCATTTCTTAGACGATACTTATTGTAAAAATCTCTTGCTCCATTTTCTTTCCTGAGAAGTTTTAATTTGCTATTCACGTATTTTATGATATGTCTTTTTGCACTTTTATACATTCTACAGTGGAATATGTTTGTCTCTAGTCTTTCCAATGAATACACAATTTCTGCTTATTGCAGAGACTCCAATCAGACAAATCATTTTCCCTTAAAATCGCTTTCCGGTGATTTCTCTAAAATCAGGTGGAACTGATCACATGCTAAAGATTAACCACACACTTACATGTTTTCCTGGAAAATACACACAAAAAAAAGGAATGGCAATTTTATTTGTTCTGGTTTTAGGACATAAATAAAAGTTTGGAAGTAATGCTATTACGGGAAAACTTTATGTTTACAGAATAGGATTTTTTTTCTTTTTTAAAAATTTGCTAATGGAGTTCTTGCTCTCCTCAAAACCCCAACTGAAAAGCAGAACAGTTTCTTCATACAGAGCTTGTATTGTTTTGTGCTAYGTGGACTCAAGCACAGTGGTCAATGGAACGGTGACTAAACCTGGTAAGAGTCTGATGAAGAACATATAAGCATCTAAAAATTCAAAACTTCTCAGCCTTCAAAAATGTAAATGGGTTG
>NW_028185495.1:1047520-1048531 GCF_003343005.1 Rhea americana | reverse complement strand
ACACACACACATATATATAAGCCTCAAATAAAATTTACTTTTTTGCCTCCCTTTTTGTTCGTTACCATGATCAAATAAAAACAAAATACTATTTTGGGTTAAAGTATCAGTTTATGCAAGGAGATTCATGTGAAACTATGTGCTCATAATACTCTGCAATAAAAACTATACAAGATTTCCACTGTATTCACTGTATGTGCAGGCAACAGCCTAAAATTTACTGACAGAGTCAAAAGCGAAAAGAACGTTATATTTTTCACCGTTTTATCTCATTCTACTGTATGTTATGATAGTGAAACCACCTTCAGTAAAATCAACCATTCACAAGCCTTCTCTCTACCTAAGCAACTGGATGTTTGTAAGCAAGGCAAAATAAAATTAAGAGCACCCAGAAGACATTCTGAACAGATGGTGTTGCTTCCCAGATCCATATGACCTATGCACTGGCACACTACCACAGTGGATCCTGTTATTTGCCTGTCATCTTACTCACGCCACAACACAAACCAAAAAAAAGGGGGGGAGGTGGGGAAGGAAGATGAGTTGGTTGTTTGTGTTTTGTTTTTCCCCTTAGATAGGTAAGATCTTACTGCATTCAATATTGACTGTAAGCACGAAGGATTTACAGCCTACACCAGCAGGTAAACAAACAGTCTGCTCAGCAGAGKGGAATTAAGCATCCGGTCAGAGACAGAAAGCCAATACTTTACAAATGGGACTGTTCGGTACTGGCTGCCAGAGGCATCTGCATGCAGCTCCTTAACTACTATTTCTCACGAATCCCTCCAGATGCAGTTTGTTATCTCAACTCTAAGTAGCTCTCTCTAGTTTGTTCCTACATTAGTCATGATGAATGCATTTTAGAAACTCTGACAGTCAAAAATTAAGTAGATAAGAGTTTTTAAAAAAAAAAAAAAAAAAAAAAAAAAAAAAAAAAAAAAAAAAAAAGGCACATTTGCTCTAAGGACCTTTGCAGCAGGCTTGCCCTCAATGGCTAGTTCTACTAGCATT
>NW_028185495.1:1026157-1047466 GCF_003343005.1 Rhea americana | reverse complement strand
TTTAAAAAAAAAAAGAAAGAAAAAAAGAAAAAGAAAACACACCCACATCAAAAATCCATACACCCAAACATCTTAAAGTCTTACTTAGCTTTTTGCAGCCAGCCCACACTCACCTACATAGGCTTCATCATCCACCAGGAGAGGTACCGACATGCAGAGGTAGGTATCGGACTATTGAAAGACACAAAAGAACAGAAATTATCTTAAAAATCAGGCATGCTTAGAATGAACAGAAGCATCAAAATTCTCTATATTTTCTGAAGATGACTGTGGTAGAACTAAATAAACTGGTATGAAGATTAAACTCTTATAAAACTTAGCAGTGAGTTTATTTGCAATGGTTAAACAACCTTTCCCTGCTAAACTTGAAGGGGACCCTGCCAATGGTACAAATATACAGAATAAAAATCAATGGATATGCTACATAAAATAAAAAGAACTACTGAGCTTCTGTTTTATTTTATTYAAGATTGGTGTGCAGTATTCTCTTAGTATTTATAAACTCACTGCATTACAAAGAAGTGGCATTTAATAACTAAACACATTTCTACCTAAATCAGTATTTCACTCTATTCCAAGATCTATATAAGTAGTTCACAAAAATTTAAAGTTTTGTGCCACTGTAATGGCAATCACAGAAGTATATTTATTTTTGATTCACACATCTAACTCCAATTACAATCAACCAAAATATTCTTCACCAGRCATTCCAACAAACTTCACACACTTCTTAAAATAAAGAAAAAGAGTAGAATCAGTACAAAAACTAGATCTGATCTGTGATTGTCTTTGACCAATGTAAGGGACTCTGACCAAAGGCCACACACAAAATCCAGATTTTTCCATGAATAAGCACCGTGGCTCATTAGGAAAGAGCTTACAATACCAAATACAGTCCTAGAAAGCAGTAAAACCATGACTGGTGATCCTGCTGAAAGAAGGATCATGAATCTTACGCTATGGTCTTTGTCCATCAAGAAAACAGTCAGTAATGTGCTGGTAGGGGGCAGCTACAGTTTATAAATGCACGTGAACTCCCCCAAAACGAGCAGTGAAGGCAGCCTCATCTTTGTCTGCTGAATGCAGGGCAAATCCTATGGGAGCATCCAGACCACTACTGTCTGCTTTACCAGGACATTTGGTCAAAGACATAGTAGAATATATGGATTTCTATTAAATGAAATTAATTCACTGCTATGTTGTGTTTATATGCAACAGAGTAGTCTACAAGGTCAGGAATATGGCTTTTAGAGTAACAGCTTCACCRTTAAATATTTTAAACTTTTTTCAGTTTTACAGCTTTTAAGGAAAAAGGCACATCCACAAACTCTAAATCTGAAAGGACATTCACAAAGTTTGTGCAAAACAGATGAAGTTCTTGCTACCGAAAAGTTTCAAACTYGATTTAAAACGGGATGCTGTAAACAGACTTAAACAATTAGATGCAACTGAGGGGGAAGGACAGGTACAATGGTGATAACAGTACAGGATTACACAAAGCAGTGATGTACACAGATAAGAAGCAGKTTTTTTGTGTTTCTTTGCTAAAAGATGGGAAAGATGAGCAAAGGCCAGTAGATAYAATTGATATAAATGGCTTTGTGTACTCTAGATATATGCATTTACAGAATGAAAATTGAGCTGTTACAATGCCATGTCACTCAGTATAGTCCCATATCCYTCACTCCTTTCTGCTGCTCCAGCCTACCATCCCATACTACTTCCCAACAGGTCATCTCCTCTTCCTCCCTATCCAAGTGTACTTTTCTAGGCCAGAGAAACTAGGACATAACCCCACAAGATTAACCTAAATATATTCCCTTTCAAAAGGCTTCCAATAATTTCTAAAAAGCCAAGAGGCATATTTGAAGAGGAAAGGAAAAAAAAAAGCCAAGATTATAGATAGGTTAAAAAACTAATTTGACAGATTCATGACCCAAAGAACTACCAAGATCTATTAAACAGGATTGTCTGGACCAAGTCTCTGAGCCAGGAACTTTCCTTATTACTGGAAGCAGAAGAGCATGTTTTAGTTACAGCAATGCCTACTCTCTTATCCTACTTCTTGCACTCTTTCCATAAATATCTGCTATTAGGTCTAGTCAGAAAAAAAGATTGCTGGGCCAAATGGATAATTCAGTCAATCAACGTGATCACTACTGACATGAAAACTTGTCTGGCATAGTCAAGCGTTTTCAATTTTGTTTCTGATGTATGAGCCAAGCACTACTTAGCTACCAAAATAAGATAAACAAATGAGTAATCAGCTACTGGATCCAACAAAACAGATTCTGACAGCTGATCCCAAATGGTCAAATTTACAGTCTTCAAACCCAAGGACACAAACATCCCAACACTAAAGCATTAGAAGAGGCATTCACTCTAGAATCAACAATAATTCTGCCCCTTTCTCTCTACCTCACCATACGTATGCCTGTGAGCACAAGGGTGCATACTTGTTCAGCCTTCAGAAAGAAATTATTACTACGTAAACCTCAAGCATTTAAGAAATAAGCAGAAAAAACAAAATGTAATTGCCCCAGTACGCACAACTCCATCCACTCAAGTATTTTCAAAAAAACATAGAAAGACAAGATGAACARAACTTTTAAAGTGAAATCTTCTAAAAGCATGCTGGCAGAGGAAGAAGAATGCAACACTATTACCCTTTACCCTCCCCTTTCCTGCCACCACCACCTTCTACCTTCCCCCCCTCTTTTTTAATATTGATCAAGTACCTGAAGGGAGGGTGTCGGGCGACAGGGCCAAACTCTTTTCAGTTGTCCCGTGTGACAGGACAAGAGGCAATGGGCAGAAACTGAAGCACAGGAAGTTCCGCCTGACCGTGAGGGGGAATTTCTTCCCTGTGAGAGTGACAGAGCACTGGCACAGGTTGCCCAGAGAGGTTGTGGAGTCTCCTTCTCTGGAGATACTCAAGGCCTGCCTGGACACAACCCTGTCTAACGTGCTCTAGGTGACCCTGCTTGAGCAGGGAGGTTGGACTAGATGATCTCCAGAGGTCCCTTCCAACCTTACTGATTCTGTGATTACTCATGGTCATCACTAAAAATTGCACTGTTTCTTATAAATTGCTGGTATTGATAGTCACTATATCAGCGCCCAATCCATTCAAGCAACCAAAATTTTTTTTTGGTTATTGCTCATTGTGAAATTCAACAAGTTATTCACAGTCTTTTCCAGACTCAGTGCAAGTCTTAGGATTTGGGATAAGATCTCCACTTGGATTTTGGTAGTGAAGCGAAAGAAAAAAGTGACAATGATTTGTGCATGTTGACAGATGGAATTTCCTCCTCATTTTATTACATTTATATAATTATATTTATTATAGTATTATATATTATATTATATATTATAGTATATATTATATTTATTATAGTATTATATAAAACAGTTTTAACCGTAGTTTTTCATAAGTACAGTATATATTTATGCTTTATAATATTTATTATAAATTGTAGTTTGAACTGTAAGATGAAATCTACAGGCATTCAAATCACTATTGACCTATAGGTAGAAGCTCGAATCAAATAGTTTACAAAAGACTTGCAAAGCCCATTATACAAGAACCCCCCCACACACACCCTTTTCATATTAACAGTATCCCACCCAATAACATTTTATCCCTTTTTAATCTGTTCAGTAATATTTATGAAGTTTCAAGTGTACATTTAAGAACTGAAGCAATACCGTACCAAACTAATTGAGCAAACTGCATTCAAGTGGAAGTAGTCTGTCCAGCCTCCATCATATAATAGTAATTAATTCAAAAAATACCACCCCTTTTAACAAACAAAATATCTTAAGAAACAGTATCAGTTGCTCTGTATTTTTTTAATTATTATTCCATATTTGGTTATTAACAAATGAATAGTCACAGAAGTAAAACAGTGTTACTGGCTTGCAGAGCTGACAGAATAGACTTGTTTTCAAACCGAGCTGATCACATCCCTTCTGGGAAAGAAAAATCCTATCACTTTATTTTTAAATAAACCATCTTAGCGCACTACTAAACTAGTGTGCAGAGGCATAATTTTATTATAACTATGTTAATAAAGAATGATTATAGAAGGTTTTCCTCAGAATCAAAGGTAGCCTCTGGTTCTCTTCTCCACTACTCCTAAACACRCTCCACCTGGACAGCACCCTGAAATTATTATTTGCACTGCATACTTAGCTGCATTGCAACTGGAACAATCTAAGAAAAAGCATAAACTATTTTAAGAATTGTGGATATTTATTCACCACTTATGAGAGGTGGTGCTATCCAAAAGCACCAATGAACGTAAAACATATTTACCAAGCCAGAAGTCTACTTCACCAACTTCCAGATTTGTACTGCTTGAATGTATGCTTCAGTGACCCCTGCTCATAAAGTGTGCTTAGGATGATTTCATGTGTTTGTTCATGCTTGGCACTTCTGCTGAAAGAACACACTTCCCAACTCAGGGACAGATTTTCACAGTTAGAGGACTCTTAAGCCAAGTAAAGGGGCAGTTCTAGTCGATTCCCCCAAGGGATGTTTGCAGCCATAGAACATAATGCAAAAATAGAAAAATCAAAACTCGGAAAGGTCACCGTATTCTATAAACTGGAAAGAATTTGAATGACTTAAGAGAGGGCACATAAGGCAATGCAGCCCCTGTTATGCCTGAAGTACCAATATATTGCACAGATTTTTCACACACCTATTAACTCCAGCACTACTGGGGACACACACATACATTTATCACGGCAGCCTTTCCCACAGCCTATAGATAACGCATGTGACACCTATGAACTGAACGTTATGCAGCTTTAAAAGATATTTGAAAAGCTAAGCTACAAATTCTATTAACATAGGGGTACACAGCCAACCTACAGACACAAGGACAGACCTTCGCTCTGGCCATGTTCAAATCACTGCACTAGGAATTACACCTCCATCACCATTATATGGTGTTCTCCATGCAGATTATACAAAACTTTTGTTTTTTTGTTTGTTGGTTTGTTTTTCCCTCCTTCTCCTGCTATTCGAATATGCACTCATATTTCCTCTGTGGACCAGGCTTACATTTTATACAGACTTTAAGCTCCAGGTCAGCAGTATGCCTCTATATCAGCAGAAGTCAATGATTTCTACAGTAACCCTTCTAAAACAACAATGTGAATGCTTGTAATATAAATGTACCCTACTGGCAGGGCCAAAGATTCATCTCYGTTTCAGAGGAATACACACAGATAGTTAGGCTTTTTGGAATCCAAAGAGGTTGATTTTCAGTATCTGTTTTCACCTGACAAGAATTATCTGGGAAGCTTAAGGGAATAAGGCCACACTGGAATATCAAAGGCTTTAGAAAATAAAATTAAATGTGATTGCTTACAGTGATGCCATGGAAGCACTCAACATGACAATGTTATTTCAGTACTGACCTTTCTTCTTCGAGCTCTTTTTGACTAAATAGTGAAGAACTTAACCCCTTCTAGAACAATTCCTGCGTTCACATGGCCCTTCCAAGCACAGGCCTACTGTGGGTTACAACAGGTCCACTGGTCATAAGCTACACAGAACTAAGAGTTTCATTAGACATGGCTGTGACTCTACTGGTGACACAGAAACCTGACAGTAGAGAAAGAGGTGAGAAGAATTTAGTTTCTAAAGCCTACTGAAAGTGGTAATATGTGGCCAAACAGTAAATTCAGAAATTTAAAATCCTATGCTTTGTCAGGAAAAGAAAATTGACAGCGAGGACTTTCAGTYGGCCTCTGTCTGGGTCTAGAGTGCAATCCTGAAAGGTAACACCAAGATTCTGTTGTTCTAATACATAGGAGTGAATTTACAGAACAGACTCCTGAAAACATTGCAGGTAGGATACAGCTGTCTAAACACAGATACCCAGTGCCATCGTGGACAGCCTCGGATGCCCCATCTAGGCTCCCATTGCCTCTTCCGCGGTCATTAATTTCCAGTAGGCCCTATAGCATATCTGCCRGCCCCATCTAGATGTTGTGGTTGCTTCAGAGAATCTGAAATGCGGCATGGTATTTATGTTCAGGCAACTGAGTCTTTTGTATGYAAGACTGGGCTTAAATCACTGAAAAAGGGGGAAAAAAAATGAGAGAGGCAAGAATTATTTCACAGGCTAGCTGACATATATGCTGAAAATACGATATTCTAATCAATGAAAAATAGTGGCAGAACCTGAAAGAAAAAAGAAAGTACACTTCAGAAACTTAAAAAAGAAAACTCTTATCTTAGACAGGTAGATACAGTGAAAAAGAACTGCCTCATAGTGGGATTCTGTGCAAGTTCTCTAAAAAGAATAATATAATAATGTGCACAGTATATTTATGCCAGGGCATCTCAAACATACTAAGCTGCTTGTTTCAGAAATGACAGCTCCAGTTGAAAAGTGCTAAGGTGAAGAACTTCTCCRAACTCCTACTGATTCAAAAATCTTCTGAAAAAGCTATCAGAAAAAAAAAAAAAAAACTTATCTTAAAAGCTGTATGAATTACAATATGTAATTCTTGCTTTAATGATTATCAGCTGAGATAAGCCAAACATTTATTAGTAGCCTTTTACAAGATGGAGTGTCTGACCRAAGAGCATCTTTGCCTGTATCTTATGCACTGGTCTTTCAAGTCTACTGAATCTTCTTTCTATAGGCAACATCTTCCCTTCCCCCCAGCCCCCTCAAAAAAACCTGCTCCAAGAAATTATTTTTTTTAAATAGACTCTTGACCTATGCTGGCCACTCCAACAGTACCACTGAGCTGAARTGTATTAACAGAAATGAACAAAAACAAAAAAATTATCCAGCATCTGATTTCACATCTCTGCAAGGTCCTGATGGTCTCTGGCTAGCTAAATTAAATATACAAGTTGCAATCGAATATTAGAAGTTGCACTCTGTAGAAACAAGCATTTTCAAGGTGAGACCACACCATTAAGAAGATTAGTGAAGTCATTTGATGACAGAAAGAAGCAGAAAAGTTGAAGATGGTTCTGGATAGGACCACAATAATAATTCAAGGCTTAAAGAAAACATCTTACAGTGAGATTCCATAAGTTCAGTCATTGAGACTGTGGAAAGAAAAGGTAAATGGCAAATTAAATATGGTCTATAAATATTCATTTAAAAAAATAAATAACTAAAAGAGAGAAAGAGAGGGAGAGGGAGAGGGAGAGGGAGAGAGAGAGAGAAAAGATTTCTATCCTATGGAAGTAGTGAGTAGGAATAGAAATTGGAAGAAAAACAATCACTGGAAAAGACTCCTCCCCCCTCCCCCTTTTTTTTTTGGTAAAGTTATAACTTGATGTACCAGTTAGAAAGAACTGGGCTGGATTCTCTATTCACTGTCCTCAAACACTAACGTGTCTTCCTAAAATATAAACTCCAACTTGATCACAAGTGATGAGACTCCAAATGAAAAATACTATGTAAAATTCAATGGCATGGTTCATGCAAGAGCTTAGACTAGATCATCGCAATAATCCCCTCTGGCAGTATGATTCATGAATTCTTTGCCTGAACACTACATTGACTTGTGCCCAACTGAACAGCATACATTGTTTACATATTCAACATCTTGAATTACACAAAACAGTATTACAAATGAGCACAATATTTTACTGTATCTTTCTACAATTTTCTTTAAAAGACAGATAATTAAGATATGTAGACATTAAATGAGAAAGCAGATTTTTTTTAATTAAACAGGAGATTAAATTTATCTTAATTTAGCAAATTCACTAGCTTTTATAATGAGTTTAATCTCAATAATCAATATAGCCTTGTTTTTGGCAACGTAGTTATTCAGTTGTCCTCTTGAAGCCTTTTCCATCTGCACTATTACTTCTGTATCTTTCATGCAGAACATTACATTAGAAGAAAGTTCTTTCCCATCACACAAAATATATCACTCTTGATTCCTCAGATTAACCAACTGCTGATCTGAATAAAATTTCCACTTCTCCGTATTAAATTACGGCATAGTAATACAACTGAAACAAAAGATTTCCTCTTCACAAAAAAATGCAAATGAAGAACAGAAAGCATAAAACATACTGATGCTGCTCTAAATCTACTATTTTGTTCTCTAGATTTTTAATTCATTCACATCTCCAGTAATTGCTGCTCCCCTTCCCTCTTCTCCCCCCCCTTTTTTTCCCTTTCCTATACAAATAGTTATGATTGAGAACTCAGAAACTGGAATCAGCCATTACCAAAAGTGACACATCCCCCAAGAGCTCATAACAAAGCACTTAAAGTGCTTCTGTCCCCTTCATTTCAATGATTTCTTTTRGCATCTTTCACAAGGGAAGACAAACCTGCAGATAAATCCTGCCAGTATAAACCTTTCCTCTTCTCAAATATGCTCCAATATATGTCCATGTCATATGTGTCCATATGGACAACCAGAATGCAGAACAAAGCCACACTCACTAAACCCACACATTTGTCCTCAACTAGGGCCAAGAGGTACACAAAGACAACAGCTAACTAGTAAGAAGGCACTACATAAAAATTCCCTCTGTAAAGACAATTCCTTCCCTACTATGATTTTTCTGTCAAAGGCAAACGAATAATGCTAGACCTATGGAGCTGCTGGAAACTCCCTGCGGTGGAGTGCAAGAAAATGAAGATCATCTTTTCWGCCATTACTTCTTGCTGAGTTTAACAATGTTTAACTTGTCTCAATAGAAGACAACTTTCCTGTAGAGTTAGTATGTGGCACTGTGTGTGGGCAAGGGTAGAAGGGAGAGCACACAAAACATGAGCAAAACTTAAAATTTATAAAGCTAGCTATTCATTATTTCCCTTGCTTAAGTTGCATGCTGCTGCTCTTGCTTCTTCCCACCATCCCTCCCCCAAATCTTAACTAAAGCRTAAAATTCACATTTACTGTCTACATGATTACTTTTGTATGCAGGTCCACATAAATGAAAAGTATTTTCTTTCCTCTTTTTAACTACAACAGTTTTCTCCAAAAAAAAGGGGGGGGAAGAGAAAAGAGAAAAAAATTGAAGCAATTAACTCTTCACAGTTAAATCCTGTTCACAGATCTTCAACTAATGGTTCTTAAGGTTAGATCACACAAACACGAGAAATTCCACATATGTAGCTTGATAAATGGAAAATACTTTTCACTCTTTCCAAAAGATACTTAACATTTTGATGCAGATAGAGATTTTCTAGAAGAAACTRCATTTTTGTTTTGCACTCACTGGAATGACACAGCTTGCTCCAAATTACATGTTTCAGAGGGGTGCTCCCCAATAACCAAAAATCTAAGTTTTCCCTTCAGTTTTTTTTTGAAAGTGCTATCTGCAACAATGAGTCATCAGCTACTGCAGCACAACATCATGTTCTTTCCAAGCCTCTGCAGCCCTTTAAAAGAAAAGTATGGTCTTTTAATGACATATGTAATTCCCTGCACTGTGAGGCTGCAAAAAACCAATCATTTTCATCTCACTTAATGAAACTACCTGCAAAAGTGATGCTAGAAACTCAGAAATCTATATGATTCTTAAGAGATATTTAAAAAAAAAAAAAAACCTCAATTTTCTTCATTCTTACTCATTTGGCTCAGGAGAAGATAAGCAATTTCATCAGAAAGAGTTGATTGTTCCAAGTTGTTTACAGTAGCTTTCCTAGGGTATTTTAGGGCTTTCAAATATTGGGTCACAATTATTATCCTAATAAAATGCTTTCTGCTTAGTCTTTCTCAACTTGCCTAAGTTGTGGTAGTGTTCAGTTTAACATAACTAAATGCACTGAGGGACTATCTGAGATTTGGTGTCAATTGTAATCAAAAAAAAAATTATATCTTAGTAGCACAGCTGGAGATATTTCACTTTAAAAGTAATTCTCCTGTATCTTCTGTATTGCTTTCAGTATTATTCYACTGTTATGTTCCCAGAATAAACTTCAGGATTTCAGTTTATGAAACCAATATACTACAAAAAGTCAATCAAGCAAAAAGACTTCTTTTGTTTGAAGTAACTTTTCTGATTTCTGCTCTTCTCTGGGCAGAAGAGCACAGATCTACGAAGTTACCCTGTTCTACCCTGCTCGTTTGCTGATATTGCAGGTAACATTTTCCTGGCTTACAAAATGAAGAATAAATGGCAATAAGAAAAACTGCATTTGTCTCACCTGCTTAGGAGTCACCCCAGGCATGCGAATGTCCAGTGCAAAATCTGAAAGACCGAGTGAAATCACTGGTCTGCTGCTTCCAAGGCATTCATTAGAAACAGACCTAGTAGTATCTTTATACCTTAAAGAGAAGAAGGAAAGATTTCAAAAATACTGCCTTTTGTTATATCCTTCTAAAATGATAAGGCTTTAAAACAAATAGTTGACAACTCTGCGTCCAAAAGTGATTTGGAAACTTCACTTTTGTGAACTTAGGAAAAACATCTTAGTTACCAAGCACATTTTGAAGCAGTTCCTATGAACAATCAGACAGACTAGTCTGAAAAGCATTAGCTTAAATGTAATAAAATACTAAATGCAACCTGCCAGCTCATCTAAATATTCGTCTGAGATACATGTGAGTACACAAAGAATTAATTCACAAAAATATTTCAAATACTGTTAATCATCCAAGACTTTTTTTTTTTTTTAAAAAAGAGACTACATATCTGATGTAGAATTCAATACAGATTAAATCTCAATTGAGTGCAAAAGGGAAATTTTTAAGGAAGACAGCAAGTCTGTCTTCCTATTGTATGTCAGTAAAGAAAAACAGTAAATTGTACTACTTTACATGATTGTTAAAGTCTGTATTGAATGCAACATAAAAGAAAAAAAGTAGATCACTATGAAGAATAACTGAGATATGACACAACTCCAACAGAAATTTTGAATAAATGACACTATGCACAAAACTACAATGCACAGTGTACCTCATATACAATAACACACTTTTTTTAATTTAAAGACTTAATAGGYTATTTCTCTCGTATGTGGTACCTTCAAATTTGCCTACGCAACTTTCTGTTCAAGACTTCAAAAACCCCTGAGATTGTCTCATTTCAAGCTAGTTAATGCTTTCTCATGAAGGCATATCTGTTTATTCTGCAAGCTAACAGGGGTAGGTGACATGTATTTACTCACTGTGTARAGTCTCAAATACAGCTATGCAGTTCTATGAAAATTTCTGTTAATTACTGTTTTATCATTCTCATACAGAAAACTCACATTTTAAAGAGCAATCTGAGGGTAAAACATTAGACTTCYGGTCTTTCACATGACAAAAGAACATCATTTCAAAATTACAGAAAAAATATTCAGAGTAAGGGAGCAGAACTCAACAAATATCGCACATTTTCAGGTAGGACATACTTTTTCATACTTCCGTTATATAACAACAGATGGCAGACCTAAGGAAGCATGCATGCAAAACAAGGTCTTCCTGCATAACCCACCTCTTGAAGACAGCAAGTGGGCTCCTGAAACCCAAACAGCTGTTTTGAAAAACAAGGAACAGCATTAGCAGGTTGTTAACGAGGCCAGCCATGTCCACCCTGCTGTTCCTGGCCCGATCAAGGGAGCAAAAAAAAGGGCAGCGCAGCTCTCTCGGCTGTGATCCTGACAATTAGGCGGCAGCAGCGATATCAATTCACTACTTCATTACTGTGTGCTCTGCAGGCATCCTACAGCTTTTGACAGACCATCTGTCTTGGAGGGTGATGCACTGTAAATCAGGAAGGTGGATGATGCTATGTTGTCTTTATTATTAGCTGTAAGAATCTGTTGAAGAATCCTCCCTTGCAGATAGATGACACTGTACTTTTGTTCACTTAAGGAGCTGAAGCAAAGTGGCACTCCTGAAGCTTTCTCCCAGTGCCGTACACTGAAATCTGCAGGTTACTTATCAATCCACAGTGAAAGCGACTAAGTGGCATCACAGAAATCCACGTCAGTCATTCTTCAGAACCTGTAAAAATAGAAGCAGATAAAGGATGACTAACACATTACAGCATTAGTTCTCAGCAAATCCCTGCTGAGGCTTTCTAATACATTAGTACTTTCCCAAGCTCTAGCCCAGCCCAGTGAAGAATGCACCAAGTCTGTTGATTCCTCCCTCTGCTCCCCTCCCACCCACAGAGACAGAGACACAGATATGTTTAATATTGATAGGCAAAACTCCCACTAGAATTCCTATTCTGCACGGTAGGAAAAACATCAAAAACCCTAACACGCAAAAGCCAAAGTCTGGAGTATTTCACACATACAAACTGTAACGTGTTCTACTAGCAGCAAAAACAAAAACAAGAAAACTCCCCCAAGAACAGCCACCCACTCGCAGGGTAAAAAAAAAATTTCTGAATTCTATCAGCTAAGATTTAATGTTTCAGCACTTCTTGCAGGCTGACAAAGTATTTTATTTTTAATACAACTGGAAATGCAGCACAAAAACTACTACTGAGATCAATCAAATTTCTTTATAATGTTAGTTGAATACTGCTTTTATCTTTCGTATATTAAGGTTTCTTCAGCTCAAGCCATTACTCTCCTTACTGCATTAACTTCAACCACTCTTATATCTCATTTTAGTTGATTATGCCTTTCAATTTCAAGTATTTAAATTTTTTTTTTTAAGCACGCTAAAAAAATAACACTGCAGTAATGAGTGCGCTATCAATGACATACTAGTGTTTTTATTAAGCATACCAGTTCTGGCAGGAGACAAATTTCAGATCATAAATAAGATGAAAATCTTTAAAATGCATTATTTAGTAATGCTTACAAAAATAAATACTTAAGGAAACAAACAAATAACCTCGTCTTTCAACCCTTAGAAACCATGGTCAAAACACAACTAGATGATGAAATAGCTAAGAAGGATTCTGAAATGAAACAGAACTTAAATTATCACATWTAAGTAAATCTCTTCCATCTCAATGTGAGAGTGCTTGCACTGACAAGGCTTCTAACAAAACACCAGTGCTCCCACCTACACTAAAAGCCATGCTGGCAACTTGCCAACGGTTTGGTGGCTATACTAGATTTGCATTCAAGTATTCATAAAAGATGCACATAAAAATAATGATTAATATAACCAAGCTAATTTGGATATTTTATTAATTTAAAGATGACAGAAAAGATTTCAGCACAAACAACTAAATATGAACTTCATCTTTATTTTCAGCTTGTCAAAAAACAGGCCAAGGCTGTCCAAAATCATTCATGCAAGCAGCAATGCAAGGCTCATTCTTTCCATTTACATAAAATTGAAGCTCTTCATTTCTGTGATCTATTGATCAACGAATAAAACTGAATTCAGAAATGAATTCTGAGATATTACAGTACACTATGATTTGATTCTTCGGTTTCTATGCAACGATTCTGGGGGGGGGGTTGTTCTTTTTTTCTAATATGCTTTTCTTTTATATTAGTTATGAGCATAACACAGCTGAAGCAGCACTTCATGCTTCCCCAGACACATTTAATCAACTTTCCGGCTATTTAGCTCTTTTCTTCAGAGGAAAAAAAAACATGCATGAAGTAGAACTGGTGAAGAAACCCTAAGACTTGAAACCCTATTTAACATGTTTACTAAACGGTATTGAATTAGGAGGCACTGATGTTTAGAAATTACGCTCTCTTACAGTATGTATGGTAAGTGCATTTCACAGGTGACAGCTCTGAAGGACAGAGGCAGAAATATCATGTTTTAACACCTACAGAGTTACAATGTTGTAACTTAAAAGTTTCAGAACCTGAAAAGATATTTTCAAGTGACTGAGAAACAAACAGGTGCTTCTACCTTTGTCCAACTCATGAAGTCAGAAATTGTTTATGCCAAGTCTGTTACAAACATCTACCTGGCCTATAAATCACCAGAAGGAATCTACTGAGAAACCTGATCATTAGTATAGGGGTTTCCTTGCAGCAACTTTCAGTTCTCACTGTAGGGTTAAGCATAGTAACAGTCAGAACAAATCACCAGAACATAGCYTAATATTACAGGGAAATGTCTGGTGATCCATACTTTTCAGAAGATTGCTCACGAGAGTATAAGAAGAATTTGGAATTATCTGACAAGGCAAAGAAATCTCAAATGAGATCATTACACATGCATGCCTAACATCCATATATTCTACTTAAATATAGGCCCACTTCATCTACAAATTTTGTTTTTACCTGAGTTTCATCAGCTGGATGAAAATTTTAAATGGACAAAAATTAAGTATATCTAGTACTGAAGAGCAGGCCCTTGCACAATAGGCTTTTAAACTTGGGMGAAGCAGGGGGAAGGAGGAATGGAAGCTCAGTCACGAAGAAATTTCCATCTAATTTTAGACATGATGCAATGAGCAAGAACATCAGACAGTGAGGGAGAAAAGTGAAGATGAGAGATTCAATAATAAGATTATACGGTTACTTAGGTTCATTACGTGGACATCTTGATACCACTGTTTTGCTTTCAATTTAGAGTAAGAGATCCTGAGGGAGCAGGAGAAGCGAGGTTAATAGAGGTAATTAATGACAGAGACTAGAGTGCAAGGGAGATGAAAATTATTTTGGGCATGGCAAGCATGTGCTTTTATCTCCCATGCCCCACTTGACATTAAAGAAAATAATGGCAAAAAAGCAGGGACACACACGGACACACAAAATAGCCATCTGCAACTAGTAGGAAGAGATCCTACTGAACAGATTGAGAAACGAGGTGGCTAAGCAGCTCAAAATCCAAATACAATGCAAAAAAAGCACACAAAAATAAGATAACATTATTTCACCGTGCCTTAAACAAACAGTCTTTTTAAAAAGAGTGGCAACTAACTGATGAATTACCAAAAACAAACTACGGAAAAAGCTCTGTATTAACTAGAAGTTCATAAAGCCGGCTATAACCATAGAAGAAGACTTCTCAAGTTTAATGATTAGATTCTTTTTTTTTAATGCGCAGTACCAATTGAACAAAGTGACCTCACCTTCAGTCACCACTACTTGCAAAGAAAAAGAAACCCCAAAACCAAAACAACCCCCCACCACACCCCAAACAGTGGAGTGATGTGAAAGTCTATCACAGGTYGTAATTTCTCATTGGTAATTTTTTTCCCCTTGTTTCTTAAGCATCAAAACCGTAGGACTGAGCAAGGATTACTTGGTTCTGTCTTCACCTATAGCACAGAATCTATGTTTCATCTCAGACAACATTTTCAGCTTCAGCAGCTCAGTTTTGCCATCATTAGATCACAGGTAATGAAATGTATTTAAGCATCTTTAACTAACTTCACAGTTMGGAAGCAAAGTTCCTGCTTTCTCTAAAAACGCTTGGTACTCTCAGGGTCTCTGCTTCTTCCCACACACTTTCCAACCCTAACAGTCATTCAGGCAGAGTAAGGATTAACAAGCAACACTAACAGTACCACAGTATACTCCGAATAAAATATCAGAAATGTAACCATCGGCTGAGAAGCACAAGGACATGTGGCAATACTGCCATGTAGGTAACCTTTCCATCAGGAGTACAGCAGAGCGAAAAGCTGGTGGAAAAGATGAAAGAAGAAAAATCCCCCCAAAATCAGAAGAACATCAAATAGAAAACTGGACATTGTACTTTGTCAACATGCGAGAAGATAGTGTTCAAACCAACTCCTCCCCAGACCCACGTTTTTCAGTTCTCAAAATACTAAAGATTTATAGCATGCACTTGGACCGTGTAAGTAATTCCAAACTAAATCAGCCCAAACATGACACTGGATGAGATGACCATAATTTCTGAAGACTTGCCTATTTGATTAGCAGTCTGTTTGGTGCCATCCTCATCAAGAGGAGCAACAATATTGTTTGCAACCCTGTACGTTGTGGCATGTGTTATATAAGAACTGGGGTAACTACAAGAGAACATTTGATTCTCTGAAAATCAAAACAGATCAGAAGTGGATCTGTGCCATCAGGCATTTATATTTTATAGACAGACATTTATAGTTTTCCTACCTTTATGTCAAGAGGACACGTTCACAAATTAATTAAACAAGACATCAAAGAAGATACCTGGTGATTGCATACGCAGGCATGTTATTRCACCTTGAGTATACAAACACCCAGTTCAGCCACTGAACTATAACCAGGCCTCCAAGTCAGGTAAAAAGCGAAGACATACTTCAGGAAGAGTTCATCTCTTGGTTTAATTTAGGTTTTACAAATGCTTTTCTTCCGCTACCAAAACCCTTTCAGATACAGATACCAAAGTAAAAAAAGAAATATGATGGCTTTCATCATCRTTCTTTTATGAACGATCTTTTCTATAGTTTGATCTGTTGAGCGTATGTATGATGGCCATTTTTAAAATAAACATTTCACGACAGTAGAAAAACTATTATCCATTCTATTAGAGGAAGCACAGTATTTACACTTACGAAAAATTGACTTAAATTGTTGCATACGTTGCTACAGACTAATCAGATGCTTTCTAAATAGATTCACTCCTTTCACGCTTTCAGAATATATTGAAACGTACAATAATATGTATCTTCTTCCTATTTGACTAGAACTACTACATGAAAATTCTTATTAAAAAGTGCTTACAAAGGTAATTCATAAAGGGCAAAAAATTCGCAAAAAAGGTGGATAACTGAGCAGTCAAGCTTTCTCAGTGGATTTTGCTGACTCGTTAATCATTTGTGTGCTCTCTGTTAAAAGGAGCATTACCTGCAGGYTGCCCATTGGGAAAAGAGAGCAGCTTCAGGAGAGGGCGTAACAGCCTATTGCACCCATCTGAGGAACCTACTACATAGCCAGTAATTGGTAAGTGCTTTCCTCAACAGCATGAAATCTCTTGAGGCTATTGAATACACACGTATAGTTCACAGAAGSGGTAGCCTGTTAAAACAATAGCACGTTTGTCTCTTCTAGAAAACATATAAATGCATGGTTTTGGTGCAAGAACCATGACATAGGACTAAAATCCAGTCCTATTAGTTAAATTAGATTTTGCAAAAWTTTTTTTTGTTGTTGTCTGAATAGAAACAGTGTCTTCAGACAGCTCTGAAGACAACTGAATACATTTACTGGCATTGACACAGTTGCCTTTGAAATAAGTTATTACTATATTTATGATGGATAGACAGGAACATGAATGACTGCCAAATGATGCAATTTTTGAGTAGCAGGTAGTATTACATTGCTTTAAATAAAGCCAGAAAAATGCACACATCACAAATAGGGGCGACTCTGACACAGTCTTCAATTGCAGAATAATTACTATGTATTTTTCAGGATATGAACTGGAAAGAAAATGGAAATTCTTTAGAAGTCCAGAGTCYCAACCTGCAGATACAGGAAGGTGAGCAGAGAATAGGGTAGCTTACTTGATGGAAAGAAAAATAAAATAAAAAACAAACAAAAACTACTTTGTAATTAAGGTAACATGATGTCACCCCAAAATCCTACTCTTTTCCTAAAATTCCAACAGGGGAAGCCTGTGCAGCTGGGCAAGCCATTTAAATTATTTTCATAAATTATTCTAACTGTAAACTCCACATTTTCTAAATGAGGAACTTGAGATGCTTAGCACCAATTTTCAGTACTGACATTCAGCATTCACGTGCAGGTGACTAAAGACCCCACAGAGCTATGGATGTGCAGCATAACGGCTCCAACGATGCAGTAACATAGTGAAACTGGGAAAGAGCCAGAAGGTCTAAGTTCAAATCTTTTTCTACCACAAACTCCCTGTGTGGCTTTTGGCAACATGCTTGATCTTAGTAAGTTTCTCTATCTAATAACAACACTTTTTTACCCATAGAGTTGAAAAGATCAGAACCATGAATGTTTGGGAATCGCTAGCAAAACAGCTTCCAGGAAATCCCAAACAAAAAAGTCAGTTTTGTATTCATAGTACAATGCAGAAAACAGGTAATAGTCTTGTATTCAATTAAGATTAATAAATAAATATTCARTAGCATCTAACACAGGCAGCAGTGCTTTCAAAACAAGAGTCAAAGATGAAGGACTTGAGTTTGCTGCAAACAGTGAAGATGTGAGGGATGACATTTAAAAAGTTAGTAGATTTCAAAGCTCAAAAATGCTCTCATATCTAGAGCTGGAAGGAGACAGAAATGCAACCATCAGAGTTGTAAAAGGATGGTGAGGTAAATGCTGATGCTGATTGTTTGCATATTCAAAGGCTTGGGTTTTAAGTAGGCTTGCTGCAGTCAAGACTGCTTACCATTCGACTTAGTATACTCTTCCCTTCCATCACAGCTTTTTTCTAATCAAAAACCTACTCTGCACCTGAATTATCCATTTATGTCATTATGTTCTCCATACCTCTGCTAGATCAAAGAATTTGCCTCATCAGGCAACTTTCAAAGTGCTCCAACGATGAAAGACACCCAACTCCTTCCACCACAAGATAGCTGGTAATTTAAAATTCTTAGTTTGATTCATATGAATGTGGTCGTTTCTTGCTGTGAAAAGTTCCATTTCACATCAACAACCACATATGGAAGTATTTTTATTTAATGTGAGGAACATAATACTTTCCTGATTTCCATAAGAAGTATTCTGCTTTTAAACACTGATTCTAGAAAAGCAAAAATTCTAAGGTAAATAATAAAGGTACTTGCCTACTAAATCACAACATTGATATATCCGGTCCATTAACTTTTTCAGATAACTGCACCTCAGATGCAATGCTATGAAAACACCAGTACAGATCATCTCTTTCCTTTCAAATCCCAGATAAATCCTCTCAAGTCTCAAAGCCAGATACCAGAGAAGAGATGCAAAAATATAAACCTACAGAGGTGAGACTTCTGGAGAACTAAATCTACTGATAAGTCATATAGACTTTGAGACACACTGCAAGGAACAATGTATAAGAATAAAAGGGATATACTACAGGAGAAACTTCTTCAGTAGAAGGACAGCCTAGCAGTAGGACAGGTTGCCCAGAGGGGCTAGGAAGACTCTGCACAGAGTCCTAAGCACCCTGGTCCAACCAGCTGGGAGCAGGGGTTGCACTGGAGACCTCCTGAGGTCCCTCCTGGCCTGAATCACCCTGTGATCCTAACCTGGAAGTAATGAGGAAACTGGAAAAAAAACATACATGGGAAGTGTGTTTTTCACCAAATCTGACAGCAGTTTAGTGTTACAAGCGTAATTTCATTGTCCATCTCAGAAAGGTCATCAAAATTATATTCTAGGAGTCATGTTACTAATAAAATGAAATAATACAAGAGGTGAGTATATACTTTAAAACTTCCTGCTCTCATGCGTGTGAGAAAAGGTAGGGAGGGCACTTCACCATAGGCAGAAAATAACGTGTACTACAACTAAGTAAGAGTTCCCCTTGCAATTTGAAGGCAACCTATCTGTACTAAAGATTAAAATAAAATCTTGGAAAGCACTGTCATTTCAGTACATATGAAGAGTTTTTCCTACTGGACAGCTTTCTTTTGAGATAAATTTAAGTTTTCTGCAGCCAACAGACAGAGGATAAAGAATTACTATCTATATTGTGCTTTCTGCTTTTGGAGATCAACAGGTTCACAACATTACACTAGCTGGGAACCTGGAAGTTCAGAGCAAGAATGTCAAAGATTATGGTCACATCTTCCCCTTTCCCAAAGCTTCTGAGCTTTGTGAATGATCGGCATGTCCCTCCTCTCACAATTAAGGTTTTACATACCACTGTCACTTCCTAAAGAAAAATCGAGGAAGGACAAATACAGTTCCTCAAAATAAAGACAAAAAGTTAATTATATATTCACTCAGGTGCCAGACAGATACATACCAAAAAAGAAGGATACACAGCACTAGATCTTCTGAAGGGACACATTAGTGTGTTTCAGACCAACATAAAAAGCTTGGAAAAAATTAAGCCCACTGAAATTCTAAATTTCTAAGTATCATAAGATTTTCAAAATGTAATATACAATTCAAACAATTTTATTCCGTCTCCATCAGCACTTAATTATTAGACATAAACTTGTTTAAAAATGTGGTATTTCACTCATTTTGATAAAGCAAAGAGTAAGCAAACCACCTCAGTGACACAAAATCCTGTTCTGTTCATATTAATACAAAATGTTTTAATAATTAAAACTTACTAAGATTTCATTCTAAGTGAGAATTCACATTTACATCCCAATTTTTCTTTCTATGCACCCAGAGATGAGAAAATACTCTAGTAAGCATCAAGAAAGCATCTACRCATCCAGAGATGATAAAATACTCTAGTAAAGCATCAAGAAAGTTGTATTCCTTTGTGGAAAGTCTATAATGAAAGGCTGTTAATTCCCCTCTCCCCATCATCTTATAAAACTAATTAACAATGGCCACAGTTTGCTAACTCAATCCTTAATAAATTGACACTAAAATAATTTATAATCCTGTATAAACTGATGAAACTGTTTCAGTTCCTATGAGAGTAGTGAAATGCAAGAACTCCTTTCTTTTTTGTAGCAGTCACAGACCACCTTCAGAAGTTCAAAGCGCAGAGAGAGTGTTTTTGTTCTCCTATTCTGTAATTTAAAAGCATTTAAATAGCATTTTATTCATAATAAATCACCTTGTAATCTTTCTGCTTTGCCCAGTAATCAAAACAGCTAAAATTCTCTTGTCAAGGAAGATCAACACTTTTTATTGAAAGACAACATCTTAACAAAACRTTCATTTCATATTCTGAAAAAATGAACAAGTTGAATGATACTAATTATTTGCTTAAAAGGGAAAACACATGAGAAGCTTCTTTAAATTTTTTATACCTAGATCACTATCAATAGTACAATGTAATAAGGATAACAGTTCACTGAAGTACCCTTTATTTTCCCTTTGTTATGCAAAAAGAGAAAATACGAAAGAAAGAATATTTTACTGAGTTAGGACTAGCCTCCAAGGATAATGCAAATGAGAGATCATTAAAAATATTTAAGTTCAATTATGCAGCACACATGAACAATGAACTAAATTCAAGACATGTTCCTTCACTAAAAGGACTTCAAATCATGCTCCCTGAATTCTTTATGTACAAATTACATACTCAAACAAGAAAAAGAAAAAAAAAAGCGGTATTTTTTTCCCCCCATCAAAACACGTAGAACTTTGTTAATGTAGCTATTTAATCTATCGTGCACTGATTCATTCGGACCAGAACACATGAGGGAGTGATTACGTGAGCAGCTGAACTCCCAGGCAGAGCGCAGGAGCGGGCAGGCAGCTGCGGCTAGGAGAGTGGCCACAGGCATCGCCAGAGGGCATCGCCTGATGAGAGGCTGGAGCCCTGTCATCAGGCAGGACGGTTCTTTTCCCTTCTCTTTTCCCATCCCTGGCCCTTACACTA